>NW_021834418.1:0-25000 GCF_006345805.1 Octopus sinensis
TGCGGCCATGCTAGAGCACCGCCTTTAGTCGAGCATATCGACCCCGGGACTTATTCTTTGTAAGCCCAGTACTTATTCTATCGATCTCTTTTTGCCGAACGTCTAAGTGACGGGGACGTAAGCACACCAGCATCGGTTGTCAAGCGATGGTGGGGGGACAAACACTGACACACGAACATTTACACACACATACATATATATATACATATATACATATATTCGACAGGCTTCTTTCACTTACCGTCTACCAACTCCACTCAAAAGTCATTGGTCGGCCCGAGGCTACAGCAGAAGACACATGCCCAAGATGCCGAGCAGTGAGACAGAACCCGGAACCATGTGGTTGGTAAGCAAGCTACTTACCACACAGCCACTCCTGAATATTAAAACAGCTTCCCAAGAATAACAAAGAAAATTAAATAACAACATTAGTAAATAAATATATCATAATATATCCAGAAACAGGAATCATTTCACTTTACACGTGTCTCTCATTCATCAAAATATTTTGCTAATTATTGTGTGACAATATCAAACCATCTCTTTCCAATAATTAAACCTGTCAGACAAGTTCACACCCACTTTTACAGTTCCACCAATCGCATTGGTTCTTAAATTTACGATAAGATCTATGCCAGAGCTGGGTTGTTGTGCGCTCAATAAATACGTGGAATTCAGTTGCAGGTCTTCAGCTTAAACCTCGCATCTCGATCTTTTGTTGAAGCCACACGAAGTATCACTTACGACCGACAACTGTCACCAGAATGGATTTCGCACAACAGTTCAGGAATATTTCGCAGCGTTATTCCATTTCTTCTCTCATAACTTTTGGGGTTCTTCTCGTTCTGACGATCGTCAATCTTCATCAAGATTCAAGAATAGGAAAAATGGAAGAGAAATCAAAAACGGTAAGTCATGGATTTTGTGTTAACATATGTATGTCTTTATGTATTTATATATGTATGTATGCGTGCATGTATGTATGCATCTACGTATGTATATATGAATATATGGATGTATGTACATACCGATGGATGGATGGATGGATGTAAGGATGTATGCATGAACCATGTACATATGTTCCTATACAGCACACACACACACACGTACGATCCATCACACACGTATACACATAAAATAACACAGGCGCACACACCTAAACATACATACACACATACACACACACACACATATATATATATATATATATATATATATATATATATATATATAATATATATATATATACAATATGTTACATTACTCGGTAGTCAAGATAAAACTCTGAGTTTCAGATGCCGAAGTGGAAATCCACAACACCATCTCTTCGGTTATCTGGCTATTTGAAAACGTTATGAAAAAATACCGTTAAAAATGAAGGGAAATTACTCTGTTATAACTCTGCTTTGCCTGCGTACTTATACATCGCTCGCATTTTTCGTCATAAAAATTATATAAAAATACATAAAAATATATAAAAATATATAAAAATATATAAAATCTTCTTGGGACATAACACAGAAAGCATGTTCTATCCGTTTTCTTTAGGGGACCAAAAACATAACAGAAATTTAGTCACATGTGGGCATGATCCGAAAAGCTCTGTCCTTGTATTTAGACATGTGGTAGGGTCTAAGCTGCTTTTCCAGATAAGCCATCTCTCCATGTCGCATAAACCGCACCTTCCGCTGCCGTTAGTATAGGGCTTACATCTGGCCAAAATCTTCCATTGTATGTTATAATCGACACCTTTATCTCTTAAAGACCAAATATGATTGGATAATTGTGTCGCTTTTCTTTTGTTCCAGTGCCTAAAGCTCAAAGTGTGGTTATTGAACCTGGCCTTGAAATTACCCTCTGTCAGGCCCACGTATTTCTTCGTCGAAACGGTGTCTTTAGTGGTTATAGAGTTTACGGTAGCTTCATATATGATGGTCTTGGACATGCAAGCTCCATTTAGCGGGCACAATTCTTTATTCCTGCATGAACAGCTGTTTTCTTCTTGTGTTTTTTGTATGTTATGATTGATTATGTTTTTAAAATTGGTAGTTGAACTAAAACTAATTTTTAAATTGTGTCTATTAAAGAGTTTCCTATAAGCATGGTTAACTGGAAAATGTCTATCTATCAGTGCTAGGAAATATTTACCTATATTGAAGGCCACCTCGGGTGAGTAAGGGGGCGTAAACCAGATGACCTTCCTATTTCTATTATTCCTTTTCCTTATTGTTGGGCTGGTGATAGGTGTATATTTTATTTTTTCGCTAAAACCACTATCTTTTAAAGCTTTATTATAAACTGGGGCAACGCTATTGAAGATGTCCTCATTAGATGAGAGGCTAGAAATCCTCTTACTAATATTTTTAACTAAATTTTTGAATACTATAGGGGGATGGCATGAACCTACATTAATATAACTTAGTCTATCATTGGGCTTCCTATAAGGCTTATAAATATTATTATTAAGATCTAAGGAAACGTCTAAGAAATTGACAACCGTCAGGTTAGTGTCTATAGTTATACTAAGTCCGAAGTGTTTCATTAACTGGATAATATCCTTCCTAAAACGATCTTGTGCTGGTCCATTTGTATTAGCTGTTAAGGCGAGGGCATCATCTTTGTAGATGGCGAAATGTACGTTAGGGAATGTCCTACCGAAGGTATCTAGGAGAAGGTATCTTGGACCAGCACAAGATCGTTTTAGGAAGGATATTATCCAGTTAATGAAACACTTCGGACTTAGTATAACTATAGACACTAACCTGACGGTTGTCAATTTCTTAGACGTTTCCTTAGATCTTAATAATAATATTTATAAGCCTTATAGGAAGCCCAATGATAGACTAAGTTATATTAATGTAGGTTCATGCCATCCCCCTATAGTATTCAAAAATTTAGTTAAAAATATTAGTAAGAGGATTTCTAGCCTCTCATCTAATGAGGACATCTTCAATAGCGTTGCCCCAGTTTATAATAAAGCTTTAAAAGATAGTGGTTTTAGCGAAAAAATAAAATATACACCTATCACCAGCCCAACAATAAGGAAAAGGAATAATAGAAATAGGAAGGTCATCTGGTTTACGCCCCCTTACTCACCCGAGGTGGCCTTCAATATAGGTAAATATTTCCTAGCACTGATAGATAGACATTTTCCAGTTAACCATGCTTATAGGAAACTCTTTAATAGACACAATTTAAAAATTAGTTTTAGTTCAACTACCAATTTTAAAAACATAATCAATCATAACATACAAAAAACACAAGAAGAAAACAGCTGTTCATGCAGGAATAAAGAATTGTGCCCGCTAAATGGAGCTTGCATGTCCAAGACCATCATATATGAAGCTACCGTAAACTCTATAACCACTAAAGACACCGTTTCGACGAAGAAATACGTGGGCCTGACAGAGGGTAATTTCAAGGCCAGGTTCAATAACCACACTTTGAGCTTTAGGCACTGGAACAAAAGAAAAGCGACACAATTATCCAATCATATTTGGTCTTTAAGAGATAAAGGTGTCGATTATAACATACAATGGAAGATTTTGGCCAGATGTAAGCCCTATACTAACGGCAGCGGAAGGTGCGGTTTATGCGACATGGAGAGATGGCTTATCTGGAAAAGCAGCTTAGACCCTACCACATGTCTAAATACAAGGACAGAGCTTTTCGGATCATGCCCACATGTGACTAAATTTCTGTTATGTTTTTGGTCCCCTAAAGAAAACGGATAGAACATGCTTTCTGTGTTATGTCCCAAGAAGATTTTATATATTTTTATATATTTTTATATATTTTTATGTATTTTTATATAATTTTCATGACGAAAAATGCGAGCGATGTATAAGTACGCAGGCAAAGCAGAGTTATAACAGAGTAATTTCCCTTCATTTTTAACGGTATTTTTTCATAACGTTTTCAAATAGCCAGATAACCGAAGAGATGGTGTTGTGGATTTCCACTTCGGCATCTGAAACTCAGAGTTTTATCTTGACTACCGAGTAATGTAACATATTGTATAGATAAATTTCCTCTGTTTACATAATATTGAGGTCTCTTTCTTTCTTTTGTTATCTTACCGTTTTATCAATATATATATATATTATATATATATATATATATATATAATATATATATATATATATAATATATATATAGTACGTTTAAATATTTGTTGTGCAAGATTTTTTATGTGAAGTCGTGTGTTGAAACAGATATTGTTATATTTCGGAATGGTCATATTGACATATTTGGTGTTATTTTGCTTCAGTGTTATTTATTTTTTACATTAATCTTAATCTTATTTCGGCCAGAGTTCTTTCGTCACAATCCTGTGACCGCATCAGTGGTCCTTTGATTTCTTCTTTCTTATTTGTGTCTCTCCTTACTAACCGTAAGCCTTTTTGTATTTCTATTGTATGTCTTCATTTGCGCATGCTTATATCTCTATGTGCGTCTATGTTTATATAGTGTGTGTATGTGGGGGGATGCCTGTAATATTTCTATCTTCTGTTTATATACGTTCACGTAATTTGTATTTTGTTTTTGTTGTTGTTGTTTTTGTTTATTCTTATTTTGTTCATGTGTTTACATCTACTTATTATCATTACATATGCTTGTATGTATGTATGTATAACAACAATACTAGTAATAACAATAATAAATCGAATAGAAAAAAAAAAATATATATACATATATATACACACACATATATATACATATATATATATACATTTATATATATATATATATAGTTATTTATTTATATTTGTTTATTTATCTGTGTATTTATTATGTTTTCTGGATCCTCTATCGTCACATGTTGTGGTGTGTGTTAGTGCTCCATTCTAGTTTTCTATTCAGGCTACGTTTATTTTCTATTATGTTTGTAGCTTCTGTAATTTGTCTAATTGTTGCATCTGTTCTATGTGTGGACAATATTTTAATTTGTATGTTATTGATTGATCCCCCTGTTTTTCTGTTCGGCGTGTTGGTACAGAATCGATGAGCTTTTACCTTCCTTGAGTTGTCTCCAATGTCCATTTACCCGCTCTCCTATGCTTCTTGCCGTTTCCCCTACGTATGTCGTCTTGTTACTGCATCGTCCCTCTATACATCTTACTATAGACTACATTCCTGGCTTTACAGTTTGTTTGTGGGCTAAATCTACATACAGTACAGTACTTATCCGTACTGGGGGTTCTACTAAAAGGATAGGTTCTACCAATTATAGATTTGATAGGGTTGCCTGGCTTTTCAACAACCTTAATTCTTAGCTTCAGTTTGTCTAGGGTCCTTCTAAAGCGGTACGCCAGTTCACCTCCAGGGGTGGTGTCAACGAACATGACACTCTGGTATTTATGGTTATCATACCAAGAGTTGGCCTTCCCTATTTTCTTTTTTGTCCTTTCTATAGTGTTCCATGACTTGTTCCTATAGAGTGGGCAAATCCCAATCCTATCATTACATAATATATTATCAAATTTCTTCATAGCACCTTTGTATACTCTGATCCTTTCTTTCTGGCTGTAACCTGAGAACTGCATGCGGTGAATGAAATATCGTATGTGTTTCTTTAACTCTGTAGGCTCGCACATGCGTGACACATTTCTCATTATTCTGACGAGGTCTGCCATCAAAATATTGAATTTGGCATTGCCCGCAATGGCTGAGTTCCGGTGGATCAAGTATTTTGAGGCCATAGGTTTGGCATAGTATGAATGAAGGATTTGGGTTTTATTATTCACAATTTCTAGCCAGAGTTCAGTGTCTAGTACTGGTAGTCTATGGTTGGGGTGCTTAGTGGGGTAGTCTATTGTAACCTTAATACTCTGGTGGATGGAGTTATCTATTTGCTGGATGTTCTCCATAGTATTAGTTTCTATTACTATATCAACATTACTCTCTTGTGGGGGTGCCTTTACCACTATGTTGATATCATCAACATAGCGAGAGTACATGTTTACGAGTATGGAGTTCTGTGTTAGGCGTTCTTTAAGCCTTCTGTCCAACCATACCATGAAAAGGTTGGCCCCATCACCAGCGATACTAACGCCGATGGCTGCCCCCTCGTCCTAGGCATATATTTTATTATTAAACTTAAACGTGTGGCCTTTTAGGGTAACTCTTATACTAGCTCCTAGTGCATGTGCGATCATTTTCTTTACCTGATGGACATTTGCAGGGCTCCGTATGCCTCTGGTCCATCCGCGTCACCTTTCTATATGTGTCTTCCTAGCCATAGAAGTAATTGTGGGCGGTCTACCTCTTAAACATCGACTGGGGCAGAAACTACTAAGATTATGCTTATCTAAGTATTCATTATTACATGTCAGTGTAAGTAGGAGGCCCAGTTCTTCTGTGTTGACATTACGGAACTCCACCTGGCTCTCGTTGATCATCTCCACGCACTTCTCCACCGCAAAATCTACGTCAATCGATGGGTATAGGGATACCACATCCATGCTACCCCCACCATGATCCTGTCAGGTCACAAGTGTTGTTACAGTCATTGATCCTGCTGAGGAGATCTTATGTGCTGTCACAAACATCAATTTTATATTTACCTGGAAACTTCGAATTATCAATCGCTGATAACCCAGCCTCGGCCTGTTTCATAATTTCAATCCCACGACTTCTGTCTGACAATGTTCCAGCGTATACTCGTTCCAAGCTCTTGACGGGTCTTCCTTGACTGTTGGAATGCTTTCTTCAGATATTCGAAACTTAAATTCTTTCTGCACTCCCTTAACAAATGTCAGACTACGCGCTTTTTTGCTCTAAATCGCGTCCTTGACCACCTTACAAGTTCGTCTAATCTCAAGAGGGCATTCTGCATGATTTTTTTATCTGTAGCTAGAAGTGTCACGTCATCCATGAAGGCTTTCTTAGGCAATTGTACATGGGCGATTTGTTCCGAAAAATCTACACCTTCCAAAATCAACTCCATGACTAAGATAAACCACGTGACAGATATCGTACAGCCAGCAGCAATGCCAACTTCCAATCGGTGCCAATTTGTTGTAAAATTTCCAGTCGTAAATCTCATTTCGAAACTGTCATAGTACATCCTCATTATTTTGATCACTTTGTCTGGAATGTGGAAGTGGTCCATGGCTGTTATTAGTAATTTGTGTAAATATGCCACTGTTCTCCTCGACAGAATCCCCATAAAGATCTTGCCTTGTAGGTATCCTTGATATGAGCATCCAATTCTTCTTTAGTGCACGATAAAGTGCCACTCTTCGGTTCAGTGAATAGCTTCTTAGTAAACCCGTAAGGGTCCTTCAGAAACTGACCCCGAGTCCTTTTACTTTCTTTTCGACGCTCATATCGGCGGATATGTCGTTGCACATAACGACATTTCCTCTTCAAATCGTTATACAGTAGCGCAAGGCCAGGTTTCTCATCTAGTGCAGCACATCTCCATCGCTTTCTTAAGTCGGACTTTTCCTTCCTCAACTGCTGCATTTTTCTGATCTCCCTTGGTCCACACTTTCCTTTCTCTAGCCGGATATTCTCTTTTATTCCAAATAAATCTTTTCCTATATCGTATACTGAGCTTGATAATTTGCCCAGTTTCTCCACTGTAGAGTCTGTCATTTTATAAAGAGCCCGACAAACCTTGTTTTCAAACTCTTTATATTTCACTTTCTCATTAGCAGCAAGCCACAAAACCCTCGGTTTCCTCTGAGTATTATCCGATGCACCAGTTTCATGACTTGTAGTTTCATCACGCGAAGAGGTCTCTGCTGTAGCATTTATCGATCCGCTGTGGTTTGAGTCCGGGGATGATTTACCACGTGTTTTACGATCTGACGATCCACACTGCTCTGTCCTCTTCTCACAAGTCTTTCCCTGATGTATCTTCAAGCCTCTCACAGTTGCAAAGGTTCTACAGCACAGCTTGCATCCAAAGTTGTTTGCATTTCGTTCGCTGTTCGAATGAATAACCGCACTCGTTTCCAAGGTCATTTCCGTGCTGACTGGGTTTGATTGATTCTCGATTCTCCCCTCTCGGTCGATCGTGGGGCTGTCATATCCATTCATATCTGTTACAATATATTACAAAGGCGAGGATCGTAAGTCCGCAGCCTCCACCAGTCTTTCCTGGTGTCGATAGTCTTTCCTATTGTCCGCTCGTCTTTCCGAGCAGTCCTCTTGTCTTTCCAAGATGCCTAACCGTCTTTCCGGTTTGTCAGTGGTTCCCTACCACAAGGTCTTAGATGTCTTGCAAACAACTTGCACATGCAAGTGCTACCAGTTAAAAGCTCCGTATACCGGAAGCTAGCAAGTGTATGGGGTCATCAGGAGAGATTGCGCGCCGTTTCGGGGCCTACCTCTCGACGGCATCAATGCGCACTGATATGAGGCTCCGCTTGCTAGATCAGCTGGTTATGAAGAACTCAATATACTTTTAGCCATCGCTCATCGTCTCTTTTTAACCAAATCCAGTGGCTAGCCTTCTCCACTGTAGATTGGATATCAGTCATGATGGTATTGACTTTACGATGAGTTAGGCCTAGCGATAACAACAGTCGTCTCACGCTGTGTCCAACAAACCCTCTACATCCAATTTCTTTATTAGCCACATGGGCCCAAACATAGAGGGGGACAATACAGCCTGATTGGGGTCAGACACACAATGATTATATGACTCTTAAAATTTTACAAAATATAATGAAATCGAATGAAATCGAATGAGATACAACAAGGACGAAATACACACGTGAGATGAAGCAGAGAGATGGCTTACGCTCCGACCCCACGAGCCCCATTCTCCTACTGAAACATTTGTATGCAGACTTATGACATGTTCATGAGGAATCTTTCATTCCCAGCACCCTCGCAACATGCAACCATCTTTCTTTGAACATTTTCTTTGACAGGCATCTTCTTTCCAGCCTCACCTTCCTTTTAAGGAGGAAGATAAAATATCTCACCAACCCGAGACCGGAGATGAGGTTGCCTGTCGCCAAACCTTTCATTCGCGACTTCCATACCACCTCTTTCGCTATTGCTTACCTTCTTTCGTGAGGAAATCCGGCGGGTCAATTTTTACAATTGACTCAGACGACAGCTCTACTCTTCCCGAACCTGACAGCAGATGTTCTGCATAAACCCACACTTCAGACACTCCCGAACACTGAACAATAGCGTGCAGGCAGTTTCCCTATCCCGTCTGCATCTTGGACAGTCGGCAGTGGTGGTTCGACCGTGTCCTGCGAGCTTATCCCGAACGGGTAAGGCTCCTCGGTAACATTGCCAGGCCAGGGATTTTTGGAAATTATCCAAATACCCCGGCCCAAACGTCCTTCGGAACAGACTGTCTAACTGGTTATCTCCGAGACCTAGGGTTTCCTCTAGGATTCGTCGTTCCCAGCCTCTACCAACCTGCTATAGAAAAATGTGGTTGTGCCAAAACCGCTAGCATTACCCGAGCGATGGAACTGTAGGAGTGCTGTACGGCACTCCGTAAACCATGTACCCAACCTCGTTCTACGAAGGAACCAGCTTTCTTGTCCACTAAAACTTGTGAACCTGGGAAACATCCGTTTCGCGTGCGGAGACCACACCTGTTAACCATTGAGGAGTAGCCAGAGATGCCTCAACCTCAGCGCATGTTTGCGCATCAACAGCCAAGGCATCCCCAGTCCTCCATTCAACGGCTTTTGGCAGCAGAGAGAACGCCTCACTAGAGGAGTGGTGCCCTTCCACAAAAAGCGGAAGATCTGCTTCTCCAGCTTGCTCAACCACGAACCGGGACAGGGCACGACGGTTAGGCGGTAAATGATGACCGATGCGATACCTCCGCCCTCCCTTTCAAGGATAGCCACCGCCAAGACCAGGTCTTGACTATGCAGGTCACCTTGCTCAATACCTCTGCCCAGTTCTTTTCTACCTGGAGGTCTGGTCCAAACCATACCCCTAACAGCTTAACCGGGCCCTCCGTCCAACGTCCCACGACGCTATCCAAAGGCATCGACTTTCTCCTCCAGGTGCCGAGTTGCAAGCCGACTGACTTTTCCCGGTTAATCTTTGCTCCTGCCACCGTCTCGTAAACCTTAATGGTTTCACTTACCCTCTGTAGGTGTTCCATCTTGGTTACAATAATGGTGATGTCATCCGCATATGCTGAAACCGACTCTCCAACAGCGGGCCCCTCGGGATGCCGCTCAACTTTCGCAGTAACGGCTCTAGAGCCATCACATACAAAAGTGGCGAAAGCGGACATCCTTGGCGAACCGAGCGCTTAACAGAGAACGGCCTAGAAAGAAATCCGTTCACCCGAACGATCGAATCGATGTTGTCGTATAATTGGATTATCCACCTAAGGAAGCCAAGACCCAGCCCGAACTGTGCTAGCACGGACACCAGGTATCGATGGTCAACCCTATCGAATGCTTTTGCCAAAATCACTACCAAACCCTTCTAAGGTATAGCGTATAAGATGGAGATTGTCCTGAATGCTTCTGCCGGGGACGGCACAGGTTTGTGCCTTGCCGATCAGAGTATTCGCGACCCGCCCCAATCTTTTTGCTAGTACCTTGGCCAAAATCTTCACCTCTGCGTTTAACAGAGTGATGGGCCTAAAGTTGTCTATCTTATCTCCCTTGTTTAGGTCCTTCCTTACCAGAGTCACCACTCCCCTGCGTACAGATCTGGGAATCGACCCATTCTGTCCAGTTTGCGTAAACCCCGGCCAGAATTTTCCCAAACAAGTCTGGCATACTTTTGTACAATTCATAAGGCAAACCATCAAGTCACGGCGCCCTACCAGCTTTACAGTTCGTTATAGCCTCTCTACCCTCCTGAGGTGTTATCGGACCCTCACAGCACTCAGCATCCTGCCCCGAGAGACGCGGCAGCCCGGCAAGGAAGTCCGAAAGGTCCAACCTACCATCCGGTCCATTGCCCCTCCCGAAAAGCTGTACAAAGTGCTCCTGAAAAGCCTGACACATCTCATCGGGTTCGTTCACAATCTCGTCTTGTAGATTCTCCACAGATCGAATTGTAGAATCATTTCCACGTTGGGTTTCCATCACCCGAGCCCATCCAGCGGCATTGAGCCCCTCACTCCCCATTGCACGAAGTCTACCCCTGATAATGCATCCCCTGTGTTTGGCCTCGAGGTGCTGGTTTAATTCCAGTCTCTTAGCCTTCGCCTCAGCAGCACTACCAGTCAACACTGCTTCCTCTAATTCCTTAACCAGTTCTAGTTCCCTCTTACGCTCTCTAGCCACTAAACCTATGCTATATCTAACAGACTCAAATTTAATGGCTCTTTTGAGGGCGTACCACCATTTATTATTAATGATGGTACCAGTTAAAGCCCTCTGTATCATTAACTTAATCCGGCTTCTGTACTCTTCGTTCGCCAAATGGGACTTATTGAGTTTCTAGTAACCGGATCCTCTACTCTGTAACTTATCTAGGTTCAGCTTACAAGTGACAATTTCTGATCACTGTAGCTGACCAAGTGGAACTGTGGACACTTAGCTATGGATCTATCTGTTTCTCTAATTAGAATCCTATTTTAATAGGACTTAAAAGACCCGTCACCACTTAACCATGTCCACATTGGGGTGTTCGGGAATTCAAGTCTGTATGGATCTACTAGCTGAAAGCGACTTAGTAGTTCCCGGAAACCTGCATTAGGTATTCTATTTGGGTTCGAGCCAACATTATCCACGCGCGCATCTTGAATAACATTAAAGTCCCCTAACAAAACTAATGGGTACGCCGTACCAAGAAACTTCTCTAGGTCTCGGAAATACTCAGACTGACCATTGTAGGGGGTGTAAATTGCCACCAGCCTGATTTTCTTACCGCAACTTAAAGTCAGGTCGAAGACGACCAGCCTACCCTCTGGGTCACAAAAATTAACTTCTTCTCTGAAACCCGGTTTCTTTTTAGTAGGACCAACACCCCCACACCCACCCGCCGGTGGACTGGAGAAATAAATTTCTCGTATCCGTCCAGGAGTGGGAGCAGTCCTCTTGATCCCTTTAACCGGGTTTCAGTAGCAACAATGACATCCAAATTATGTGACATGACGTCGTTTAAGAAGCGACCTTGCTTCCATCCCGCCGTCAGGCCACGCACATTTAAACATCCAACGTGAACTGCCATAAGTCTTACCTCAATTTCTTATGTCTTCGCTAAAAGGCGGAGGTGGGTCCGCCTCTTTTTTTTTTTCTCGGCTCGTGGAGTCGTTTTAATTAAGCCAACATCACTCCGATAGTCATTTGCTAGAACGTTGTAAGACGTGCTGTCTACGTGGTAGACTTCGAAACCGTCTTTAACGTTTTTGCATCCAGTTCTTTTTAGTTTTTTAGTTTGAGGTTCGAACCGCCATATATAGAAATTCTTTTTCTCGTATTTCTTTTGTTTTTGATTTTTTGGCTTTTTCATGCCTTCTTTGAGTTTGCATTTTTGCCAATGATTTAACATTTCTGTTTAATTTCCTTTTGCTACCAGCTCTCTTCCATTCCGTCTCTTCTTTATTTCCGCTCTCATTTTCTTCTTCTGTGCTTTCTTCTGGTTTTCCATTCTCTGTAGTTTCATCTTCCGAGTCTTCTTCAATGTTGTTCTCCTCTTTTTCTTTTTCTTCACACCACTCTTGCATTCGGACCTAACATGGCCCTTCTTTCCACATTTAAAACATCTGGGTTTTCTACATTCCACCATGACTACTAACTTCGTACCCATTATATCTATGACCTCTGGAATTTTTTCTAGGTCATAGGCTCTGCTTGGATCAGCATTTTTATTGTTTGGCCAAGCCTGACTTTGTCTTCTGTTACTTCCGCAGAAAGCAGTGTGATTTCTTCCTCTAGGTCATACAGTACTGCCGCTACTAGCCATTCGGCGTCCGCCTCCGGTGGTACACAGCTTATCTTTATTCGGGAGGTTCTCCTCCCCATATAAAATGGCAACAGTACTACCTCATCCGTTCGAAGAGGCTCCACAGAATACTTTTGCGCCTGTTCCACTGTTGACATCCTCACTTCAACAGCTGCATATCTTTTTCCTCTGGCCAAATATGTGATGTTATTCCAAATTGGCCTTAAATATTTTTCTACACTTCTGTCATTGACATAGTTAATTTTTTTCTGTTCAACATTGTATGTTTTGAAAATTACAGTCCTTTCGAGTACATCTTTAATGATGCTATGAGGAGGGACCACCTTTATTTCGGTCCCTTCTTTTGTTAACAGCTCTCGGTTTGCCTTCAAATTGGTTGTATCAATTTTCCTTGAGTTTCCTCCGGCGGCAGCCGCAAAGCTCCTTATTGGCTCTTCTAATATCCTTCTGCTCACTACAGAATCCTTACTGGCACTTGGCACTGGAGATACACTCTCCCTACGAGCGACAGTACCTTCCACTATGTAAAAACACTAATAAAGAAAGTAAAACGTTTCCCCGCAAGGGGGAATTAAAACAAATTTTGCTTCAAAACAAGCAATAAATAGTCCCTTTTTTCAAATTATAATAATCGAATTTAACTGTAACAGACATAAAATTTTAACATTGTACACTGCATAATAAGCGACATTATTAAGAAACATGCGTCTCCATCCGACTTCGATAGGAAAATGTTCCACTTTCCAGCCTGCGTCTTCACATTCCTCAAGGTTTTCATAACGGTTCAATTTTCGAGACCGAGCGGCGTCCATATTATCGTCATCAGGAACTGTTAGCTCGACTATATTTACAACTTTCTTTCACACCACATCAAAATATCTGTATTTTTCGAAACTGGGATGGGAAAGAAAACCTGGCACCCAGGTAAATCTGCAGTTACCTCTCAATAGCCGTTCCACTTTTCATTTCTCTCAGGATGTTTCTTGATCTTCTTCTTGAAACAAATCCGCTGACCTGGTCGCACGATGGTAATGAAATCGCTTGATGGTACTTTTAACGGTTTTTCCTCAGTGTTGTTGAGATGAATTTGGTTCATTATAGCATTGAAGATAACCTTAAGGACCAAGTTGTGCCTCCATGTGTACCTGTTCAATGCTAATGAACAGTTGGAAAGAATACGTGTTAGCGTACCGACCTTTCTACATTTGCAGATGTCATTCTCTAAGATGTTCCATCTTTGAAACAGGTGATATGGGAAAGTGCAACATTGACAACAAAACATTTGTAGAGTAAATGCTGGGCTAATTCGACTAAGCAACATGCTATGCGTCCGTTTGGAGTGTTTCAGGCCCTAACCTGTCATGCAAAATTGAAGGTGGGGTTTGTGTGATGTTTGAACGCACCGAAAAGCTGTCAGTGGATATACTCTCCTTTGCAGCAGTGTGCGCTGTGTCTAACACGACCCATCATCGTAAATTTTAGCACCACACGTCTGGTTTGTTGTCCTACATCAGTCATAGAGTAAATTTGGATGAACTGTGGTTGTTCATTCGCGGGTACCAGGAAATCAATGAGGGGATAGACTTGCCCTTGAACTTTGACGTCGGCGTAAATTCATGTTTATCTATCTTCTTAGATTCACCAAACGATGTCATTTGAAATGCAGAGTTGTATTGTCTGATATTGTTCAAAAATCCTTTAACTAGATTGAAGCGCCTTCTAGAAGATTCCTAAGGTGTTGAGATTGTAGTGTTGGCAATGATACCTGTCCGAATATGTTGTCATCTATTGCATTGTTTTAAGTTCTAAACGATAATAAATACCTTGACGTTCTATTTATGTGATGCTATTTCTATTTTTTTACAGAATCGTTTCATCTCCAAGAAATCTCTCGACGATAAACCTGATGACACACCAAGTAAGAACTAATTTTATAGCTAAAGTCATTGACCCGTGTCTCTTGAGTCATGGTTTATAATTTCACGAACTTTGAATTAGTTCCACATTACTATCCACATGTCCACAATAGTATATACTAAGACACTTGCCTGAATTTATTTCGAAATATATTCTACTTTACAATAATTTCCTAAATAAAATGTTACTCTAATATACAATGCCATTTATTGTGTATATGAGTATATATGCAGTGCTACGTCGATAATTGTACCAAGCAGCATGTCGTCTACTAATAACAGTCGACCGATCACGTAGAGATGAATTAGGATACCTCTACCACAATGGCTGCGCATATTCAACCAGATCACAAAAAAGAATGTGAGAAGGGGCACTAACAATGCACACTTCAACTAAGTGAAACCTTCACGTTGAAAACTTTCGACTTGTACATAAATACAATAATTTGAACATCCATATAAGTACTTTATGGCAACCAGTATTTGCCCATTAAACTCACCTTCCTGGTAAACCATCCACAACATTCCCCAGGGCATGTGATCGTGTGCCTTTTCGTGGTTTACATCGTCTAAACCTTGCAACTGGAAGATCTGTCTTTGAATGACTATCTGGTCAGGTGTACCGCGTGTCGGACGGTAATATTGGGCGCGACGTTTTCCCTACATATCTTTTCCTGACATCACGTGTAGACTTTTCTATAATTAGAACACACTCTTTGATCTTTTTTTGAAAAAATTGTGATTGTCACCCCGTATTACCATTGCCTTGGTGTTTTTTCCAGAGGTCCCATCCACCTAGCATATATGGGTCACTCAGAGAATACCATCTGTATTTAAGGTTTCTAAAATATCAAGCCGAACGTGTTTTCACCAGCAGCTTTACCACTTTTAAGTGAGTTTAGCTCAAATAAGCGTTCAACCGAAGAAGAACCTGCCGAATAAAATATACAATCACGAATCATTTCGATGTCCAAATTCATTCCGGATGGTCACTCTCAATTTGGATGCAAAAGTCTCCACATTTTCGCTTCTGATCCCAGCATCCTCTGCGGTTCCAACTGTATTCTGTAGGTCGCACTGGACTTACCAATTTCCAGTGTTCGACAGATTGTAGGAATGTTCAGGTTTTCAGACATTTAGGTAGTGACGAGTTGACAACTCCGCCCCTTCCTTTTACCCGAAAGTTCAGCAAAGAGTGAAAGAGGACCGAAATCTATCACAAACCTCTGTCACCAAGTATTTCTCTACCAGGCACCCTTATAAATATCCCTGTCTTAAAATAATATCTATACCATAGAGAGGAGAGTGTGTATCCTGCACTGAAGGCTGCTATGACCTCTCCATTAAGTTCACTGACGACATTCCTTCCAATCAATCCTTCTCACGGTTATCAGTGCCAAGGTGTGCACTGCAGTTTCCTTGCAGGACAAATGACTTTGCCCCAAATATATCTAAAGCTGAGGTGAATTTGCTTAAGAAGAATTTGTATTTGACCCCGTTGTTTGCTGCATATACTTACAGCAGCCACAGTGGTCCTTCATATTCAGCCTTAGCTTCAAGAGGTGAACACTCACACCTAGTAGGTTTCACTCAATAATACAATCCGAAAGCTGGAGATTGAGAGTATCCTAATCCCACCTGTGCAGACATTGCTGGCACCACAGTTGCGTAGTGGAGTTTCAAGCCTATATCCAGGTGTACGCTATCGGAGAAAGGAAATTTTGTAGAGGAGACACCGATTATATCTTACAGGCAGATTATATCTAACAATTTTGACGTTTTAATTCTCAATTATTAAAGGTTGTTCCCTTCTTGATCTGCTTTGTCGTCCTGAGACCGTCAATATTGTGCTCCCATCAAAAACGGTAAGTCATGGATTTTTTTGTTAACATATATTTATGTCTGTATGCATGTATTTATTTAGGTATGTATGTGTGCTTGTGTGTGAATATGTGTGTATGTATTATGTATGTGTGCGCAGTTAGGGCGCAGTTTAAGCTATCTTTTCGTGTAAGAAGGTTTATGTTCCTATAACAGGTGTTAATTTTGTAACACTTTAAAATGCAAGATAAGAAAGTTCATTTTCGGCACTTGATGCTTTGGGAACCAGACAAAAATTGCTGCAGCTCGGCTGGCATGTATTACTCCATCTCTCCATATTCACCAGATATTGCACCTTCGGATTTCCACTTATTCAGGCCTTTGCAGAATAGTTTTAATGGTAAAAATTTTAATTCCTTGAATGACGTAAAAAGATACCTCGATGAATTCTTTGCCATGAAACCACCTCAATTCTGGAAAGAGGGTATTTTCAAGTTAAAGGAAAGATGGAGAAGCATAGTGCAACAAAATGGTTCATATTTGGTTGTTTAAAAATGCAATGGCAAGTATTTATTGGCCCTTTATATTCCTTTAAAAATCGGCACGAGCTTTCCAGGCAACCCAATATAAATACATATATATATATGTATATATGTATACATATATATATATACATATATATATATAAACACATACACACAAACATATGTTATATATATGTATAAACATATACATATATATATATATATATCAACACACACACACACACATATATATATATATAATTTTTATACACTTACATATATACATCTACATATACACACTATATTTAAGGAGTGAATAACCAGTTTATATAGCACCCGTGTACAAAATATCTAATCCTCATCCCTTTCGTATGCAGTCAATTTATAACCTACAATATGTTCCCAAACATTTTTCTTACAAACCTTAATATGTTGACCTTCGAGCTTCAATCCGGAATATTATTCACCAGTGCTAGAAATGCCCGACTCTTCAGTGATCATGATGGATAACTATACTAAACAATATCAAGGCAATAGAGCTTTGGCATAAATTCAAACTACTTTTAAATATTGCATCCTATTGCCTTGACAGATTCTCCTAAGGTCGCAGTGGAAAAGTCCTACAGCGTATTAGGACGCCGTACATGAAAGGTTGGCGTCGGGCTTTCTTGTGCGTCAGCAGAATGCGCAAGTCTACGTTTATAGTAATCTTCAAACTACCAGCGATTTTAGATAGCAAAATTAGTCTACTCTTGACAATGAACAGGGATATTAGCTGTTTATGTAATGTGTATGCTTTGCCATATACAAGCATGAAATAATGAAATACCAGATTCACAGAAAGGCATGCAGTTCCAGCAAACCTCCAAGATGTAAAACGATATAATAGATTTGGTAGAATGGACAATGTCGACGTCACCCACATCTTCATAAAATGCTGCCCGAAAATGTTGTCATGTATTGCATTCTTTTCAGTTCTAAACGATAATATACACTCTCTATTTTTCCACAGAACCGTGTCATCTCCAAGAAATCTCTCGACGATAAACCTGATGACACCCCAAGTAAGAACTAATTTTATATTGTATAAGACAATAACTTTGAAGAAATGTCAGGAATGAGATTAAATATTATAAAGTATCCAGCTTCCAGTTCTACAGTGTTCCAAAGTCATTCACCCGTGTCTCCTTAACGATTTATAATTTCACCAAAGTTGAATTGTCTCTACATCACTATTCATATTTCTTCAGTAATATATACTAAGATACTAGTCAAAATTTCTTTTAAAATACATTTTTCTTTGCAATAATTTCCTTAATAAAATGTTACTCTGTTATACTATGACATTAATTGTGTGTATATGAGTGTGTGTGTGTGTGTGTGTGTGTGTGTGTGTGTGTGTGCAGCGCTACGTCGATAAGTGTACCAACTATTGTTCGTCTGAGAATCGAATGCCCGACCTAGCGCATCAATGCGTTTATATCTAGAATTTAGCAATCTGTTCAGTCTTGTGCTTCCAATCACTCGTGAATAGATTCCCGAAGTAACGATGTTCCACTTTCCTGCAGAGTGTGTGTTAGTCATCCCTGTCTTGGAGCACTCGGCAGCCAACCCATTCAATGCTTGTCGAAAGTGAACATGACATGAGTCAGATAGCTGCATGTCGTCTGCAAATAGCAGTCGACCGACCCCATACAGACGAAATGAGATACTTCTTCTAAAATGGCTCAACCAGATCATAAGAAATGTGAGAAGAAGCACTAACAATACGCTCTGCTATTGAAGTCGAAACTCCAAGTTGAAAACATTCGGCTTTTGCACAAATACAAACATTTGGACATCCGTACGAGTATTTTACGGTAAAAAGAATTTGCCCAATAATCCCACCTTCCTGGTAAACCATCCGCAACATGCCCCACGGCACGTGGTCTACAGCGTATTCCCCTTGGAATTATTTCAACGTTTTCTCGAAGATCTGCCTTCGAACGAATATCTGGTCGGGTGTACTGTATCCAGGACAGTAGTCCTGGACGCGACTATTTCCCAACGTAACTTTTCTAGACATGTAGTGTAGACTTTGTCTTAAAAAAATCTGCGATTATTACCCCGGATTGACATTGCCCTCGTGTTTTCCCTGATGCCCCATTCCACCTAGCATACATGGGTCACTCAAGGAATACCATGTGTATTTAAGGGTTTAAAATTATCAAGACGAACGTATTTCTCTCCAGCAGCCTTATCACTTTTCAGTGACTTTAGTTCGACAAAAATAATACAATCACTAATCGATTTCGATGCCCAAGTTTATTCATGTGGGTCTCTCTCAATTTGGATGCAATATTATCCACAAATTTGTTTCTTATTCCATCATCCACTACTGCTTTCAACTTTATTCTGTAGGTCGCACTGGACTTACCAATTTACTAGGTTCTCCCAACTGTAGGCATCTTCCGGTTTCAGACATCTTGGTAGTGGTCAGTTGACAACTCTCCCCACTACTTATAGCCCGATCGTCCAGCACAGACTCAAAGAGGACTGAGACGACAACAACATCTATCAAGAATTTCTGTCACTAAGCATTTCTATTCCAAGTACCCTTATAAACAACCGTCTTAAAACGATATCTATATCATAGAGTGTCCAGAAGACTAATATGGCCACCACATTAAGTTGTGTGACGCCATTCCACCCAATCAATACTTCTTGCGGTTATCAGCGCCAAAGTGTGCACAGAAGTCTCCTTGTAAGACAAATGACTTTACCCCAAATATATCCAAAGCTGCAGTGAATTTGTTAAGGAAGCATTTGTATTTGGCCTCGCTATTGGGTGCATTTACTTCCAGCAGCTACACCACTCCTTCATTCTGCTTGAGCTTCAGGAGATATCCCTTAATACCTAGTGGGATTCACTCCATAATCCAATCCGAAAGCCAGGGATTGTGAGCATCCCACTTCCGCCTGTGCTGACATAGTTGGCACCACACCTGCACGGTGGAGTTTCCAACCTAATTCCAAGTGTGCGCCTCCGAAGCAATGAAGCTTTCTTGAGGAGACTGATTATATATAACAGGCAACGTTTTGTCTCGTCCGGTTTTGACAGTCAAATTCTCAATTATGAACGGATGATCCCTTCTGGACCGGCTTCGGTGACATGGAACACACATATTTTGTTTTCCCTTCCCATGCATCCCAATTTGAGTTGGGTGGAGACTGAAAAATATTTCCCAAATGGACTCCTTCATCCAAGATCCGGACGCAAATGCTGTTATCCCTCTCCATGAATGACGCGTTATGGCTATTCCTTCGAGCCCTTTGCATATTGTAGCTATGATGGCCTGATTCACGCCAAGCACCAACCTGATATTTGTAATTGACCAATCCAGTACCAAGAATTGATAATATGGCCTACATATCTATAAAAGACTTTATCATTATTACGGTCACAAATATATATATATACTCACATCCAAGTTCAACACAAAACAAACATCCGTTCTTAAGGAGCCAAATACACATTCTGATATTCTGAGATTAATCTCTCAATTCGTTGACATCAACGTCAACAACAGGCTCAATAGACAAATGACTTATTTTCTTCGTTTAAAATTTATTCTTAGCGAATCATTTACTTCTTTCATTCTGATTTTCATTCATTCACTCATTCTTTTTCTCTTAAATTCTAAATGTCTCTCCTCTCTATCAATTCCTTCCAAGCCAACAACTTCCTTTGTATAGGATTCAAGAATTCTTTCTTTTAAACTAAATTGTTTCATTTTAATTTCACAGAACCTGGTCCGGATCATTGTATACTCGGTGGGGCAGAACTACTTGTCCTACTAATTCAAGCCTTGTATATGACGGTTAGTATAAACTATACTTCTGTTCTCTCTTTCTCTCTTTATCTTTCTCTTCTTCTCTTTTTATTCCTTCATTTTCTCTTTCTGTCGTCTCTCTCCCTCCCCGTCTCTCTCACGCACACGCCCACACACTCAAGCAAATCATTTGATGACATATCACGTTTGAAACGATACCTATAGACCCTATAGAGTCTGCACAAGACTGCTTACTCCTTTGTAGGTATTTGGTCAAATCAGAATTTTAAATGTTGTCTACTACGGACCAAGTGAAAAGGCGGTTGTCTAACTACAGAATATAGATATCTCTACGTTAAGTTATAGATAGGACTAGACGGGAATCCAGTATAGCGATCAAGGACTCCTGGCTGACTTGTATGGAGTGTAGATATCAAATACCGAGGCTGCTGACCGGTGATCAAGTGTAATGGCTACGGATGGTGGTATTGTACGTGAGTGACCAGAGCTGAAAAGTGGCCACTTGACTATCTTTAACTAGAGTGCCCAATGATCGTAGGTGTGGGCTAAATTGAATAGAGTCTATTAGAATTGATGACAGTGACTGTAAATGGTTAATGGAATGAACGTACAATGTAGAATGAGGACTGGACAAGCCACATACTGTAACTGATGGAAAAAGCTAAGGACTGTATTCATTAAGTAAAATAGAGAGAGACTAAATATTAGTGAGAGAACACAACAGAGTACAGAATGCACTTCTATTCTTCTCCGCCTCACCGAAATCGTCCTATCGCTAAAACCTTGCTCTTTTCATGCACCACATCACCTCATTAATTATCCAGTATATCTTTGTAAGGTAATTCCGAAACTTCCATTCAAAACTGCTGCTACAAACTGCGTCCCCAATCAACCTTACGTTCCTTAAAAATGCTCTGAATCTGCTCTTTATAAACCCTACACGTATCCTTTTTCGGTCGCCCACTTCGCCGTCCATTATCTTAAACACTACGACCCATTACTGAACCTCACAATTTTTCCTCCCACCTCGTTTCTGTGTATTGCATGAAAAAAAGTCTGTGTGATCATAACGTCTTTGTAAGCCTGATTCGTCCGAGTCTAAACGAGAGGTTTAGCCACTGAGTCTCGTATGATCGACTAAAACACATTTCATCGACGATTACCCACCACTTCTCTGCATCTCGTCGTCTCCCGTATTGTCCTACTCAAACCACCAACAATTTCCACCACCCAAAATATCCCCGTTCACACGTGAACATCTTTTCCATTTCGGATAAACACGAGTGCATGCGTTATAAAATATCTTTCTTTTCTCCATCTATTGACATCCACCGAAAAACACCTACCCCATGCAAACATAAATAATAATCCGAGTCGTAACCACAAATACTTACCCGTATACATATAACATATATATACATATATTAGGCGCAGGAGTGGCTGTGTGGTAAGTAGCTTGCTTACCAACCACATGGTTCTGGGTTCAGTACCACTGCGTGGCATCTTGGGCAAGTGTCTTCTGCTTAGCCTCGGGCCGCCCAATGCCTTGTTAGTGGATTTGATAGACGGAAATGAAAGAAGCCTGTGGAATATATGTATATATATATATATTTGTGTGTGTGTATATGTTTGTGTGTCTGTGTTTGTCCCCCACCATCGCTTGACAACCGATTCTGGTGTGTTTACGTCCCCGTCACTTAGCCTTTCGGCAAAAAGAGATCGATAGAATAAGTACTGGGCTCACAAAGAATAAGTCCCGGGGTCGATATGCTCGACTAAAGGCGGTGCTCCAGAATGGCCGCTGTCAAATGACTGAAACAAGTAAAATAAAAAAGGTATATATATATATATATATAAATAAATACATATATATATATATATATATATATATATATATATATATATATATAATATAACCAGTTATCATATAATCTTAATATCCGACAAATATATTTGGTAGACGAAAATAAGAATGTCGTATAATGTATATATATAATATATATATGTCTGTGTTGTCCCTAGCATTGCTTGACAAATGCTGTGTGTTTACGTCCCCGTCACTAGCGGTTGCAAAAGAGACCGATAGAATAAGTACTGGGCTTACAAAGAATAAGTCGATTGCCGACTAAAGGCGGTGCTCCAGCATCAGTCAAAACTGAAACAGTTAAAGAGTATATATTATATATATATATATATATATAATATATATATATATATATATATATATTATATATGACGAGAATGCAAATGCAAAGTACTTCTAAGCTTCAGCAACACACGTTTACAATAAATAAACATACATATTACAATTCGTTCACACGCGACTAAACATGACTTCTTTTAAGGGTCAAACTGTAATGAATGTTTCCGTTATTTCATATATAATTTTGCTTAATATCTTTTTTACTTGATTTATTCTTACCATTTCTAGGTGTGGCTGGTGGACAATGGTACGGCTACACAGGTGGCGGAAGTAATCTCTTGTGTCTACCCAACGATCCCATTTGGGCCAATTATACGACAGAAGTTGAAATAGGTGGTTACATTTATGGCAGTGAATATCAACTGGAAACATACCTAACTAATAAACTCTTTTCTTTTGCTAACGCTGAATCAATTCATCAACACAACGTTCCGTGCGCTGTCTGTTTGACACGACAACCTGCTGTTGTTATGATGTTACCAGCCAGGACAAAGTGTTACCCTGGCTGGACAGCTGAGTATTCAGGATATTTGATGGCTGAGCATTATAAGGATAATGGCAGACTTGAATATGTGTGTGTGACTATGCACCAGAAGCTGATCCAGCAGGTTACAGAAACGAAAATGGAGCTACTTATATTTCGTTCAGGCTGCTTGTGGTTCATTGCCATGTCCACCGTATGTCAATGGTCAAGAATTATCCTGCGTTGTGTGCAGTAAATATTGAATAGAAATTTACGTTCATTTCTATATGAAAATTTATGTCGGCGAATCATAAATAATATTATAATAAAGCAACATATACGTTTCTTGTAATTGTGTTTCGCAGTATTCTAATCCAAGTAATATATGTCGTTAAATAAATTGCGGCTACAAGTTTTCAGAAAATATTCAAAACGAAACAACAGAGACGTCATAGAATGTGACAAATAGCTTAACAGAACGATGTAATCCTCGGGGAATGATTCTAGAATACATTGTATGAGGTTCAGTTTATCAAATTTAAAAGTTGAAATAAAATGATGATTCGTTTAAATGTTTTTGTATTCCGTCTTAAAATGAAAACAATCCCCAAATGAAACACCTCCGTACAAATATATCACCCTTTCATGATCAATCTTCAGAAAACACGATAAAAGCTTATAACTAACATCACTAAATCATGATGGTTTAATAAAAAAATACTCCCATACGTATCAATGTAACTACAATCGATGCGATGACAGCACTGCAATCCAATCGCGGATATTACCTAATAAAGGATATTTGATATCCACTGAAGGAATACCACAAAATGTTGACTACCTAACTACTAGTCAGGTTACTAACACATTGAAGTTTTCACGAAACACTTTCGACAAGGGTACAAGTACACGTCCCACGATGAACTACTTTCAACCTACATTCAAATATTCCCGCTTTTCTACAAAAATCACACACACACAGCCTCGCGTCACATTACACACGCAGCCTCTCATCGTTTCCTGAAAACTGATGTGCCAAAATAAAATATGAAACCACCAAGAAATATGAGTAGACTTCAGGAACAGAATCAACCGAATCTACAGCAACACCACAAAACATCAAGTTCAACAAATTATCTCCGTCTGTAACATAAAACTATCAAACTCGCAGAAGAGGAACTTGCTTCGAGATACATGCATACAATAACTGTAACACACATAAACGACTTAGTAAGGAAAGGAACACCACTTATAAAATATACATTAGGTGGAATCAGTGCAACATGTTGAGTGTTTCACACTATACCCAGCATGATTGCTCCTTGTATGTGGGAGTTTGTAGAATGGCTGCCAGATAAACGAAGGTATCCGTG
>NW_021834418.1:30000-37500 GCF_006345805.1 Octopus sinensis
TCTATCTTCTTAGATTCACCAAACGTTGTCATTTGAAATGCAGAGTTGTATTGTCTGATATTTGTCCAGAAAAATCGTTTGACTGGACTGAAGCGCCCTTCTTGAAGATTCCTAAGGGGTTGAATGGTAGTGTTGGCAATGTTACCTGTCCGAATCTGTTTGTCATCTATTGCATTGTTTTAAGTTCTAAACGATTATAAATACTCTGAAGTTCTATTTATATGATGCTATTTCTATTTTTTCACAGAAACGTTTCATCTCCAAGAAATTCGTCGACGATAAACTGATGACACACCAAGTAAGAACTAATTTTAATGGCTAAAGTCTTTTACCCGTGTCTCCTTAACTAATGATTTATAATTTCAACCAACTTTGAATTAGTTCTTCATTTTATTATCCATATTTCCACAATAGTTATAACTAAGACATTTGCTGCATTTATTTTAAAATATATTCTCCTTTACAATAATTTCCTAAATAAATGTTACTCTAATATACTATGCCATTTATTGTGTGTATATGAGTATATATGCAGTGCTACGCGTCGATAATTGTACCAAGCCCTCTTCATAAATACAATTATTTGAACATCCATATAAGTATTTTATGGCAACCAGTATTTACCCATTAAACTCACCTTCCTGGTAAACCATCCGCAACATGCCCCAGGGCACGTGATCTTGAGCCTTTCCGTGGTTTACAGCGTATAACACTTGGAATAATTCAATGTTTGCTGGAAGATCAGTCTTGAACGAATCTCTGGTCGGGTGTACTCCGTCCAGGACGGTAATCTTGGGCGCGAAAATTTCCCTACATATCTTTCTGACATCTAGTGTAGACTTTTCTATAATTAGAATACACTCTTTGGTCTCAATTTGAAAGATTATGATTGTCACCCCATATTACCATTGCCTGGTGTTTTTTTCCAGAGGTCTCATCCACCTAGCATACATGGGTCCACTCAGAGAATACCATCTGTATTAAAGTTTCTAAAATATCAAGCCGAACGTGCTTTTCACCAGCAGCTTTATCACTTTTAAGTGAGTTTAGCTCAAATAAGCCTTCAAACGAAGAAGAACCTGCCGAAAAACATAATACAATCACGAATCCATTTCGATGTCCAACTTCATTCAGGCGGGTCACTCTCAATTTGGATGCAATGCCTCCACATTTTCGTTCTGAGATCGAGCATCCACTGCGGCTTCCCAACAGTATTCTGTAGGTCGCACTAGACTTACCAATTTCCAGTGTTCTGCAGACTGTAGGAATTTTCAGGTTTTTAGACATTTAGGTAGTGACGAGTTGACAACTCCACCCTTCCTTTTACCCGAACGTTCAGCAAAGAGTGAAGATGACGAAATCTATCAGAAACCTCTGTCACCAAGTATTTCTAAATCAGGCACCTTATAAATATCCCTGTCTTCAAATAATATCTATACCATAGAGAGGAGAGTGTGTATCCTGCACAGAAGCCTGCTAGACCTCTCCATTAAGTTCACTGACGACGTTCCTTCCAATCAATCCTTCTCACGGTTATCAGTGCCAAGGTGTGCACTGAAGTCTCCTTGCAGGACAAATGACTTTACCCCAAATATATCTAAAGCTGAGGTGAATTTGCTTAGGAAGGATTTGTATTTGAATTCGCATTTTGCTGCATATACGTACAGTACGCTAAGGGCCCGAAGGAATAGCCATACCGCATCATCCATCGAGTGGATAAATCAGTTCCGTCCGTCGATCTTGATGGGAGAGGAGACGATTCGGAAAATACATTGCAGTCTCCACCCAACTCAATCTGAGATGCATTGGGATGGAACAAATATGCGTCTTCAAACCCCGTAGCAGGTTCACAAGGGATCAACCGTTCATAATTGAGAATTAGACTGTCAAAACGGACGATACAAAGCGCACCTGTTTATATAATCGGTGGTCTTCTCAAGAAAGCTTCGTTACTTCGGAAACGCACAATTGGAATAGGTTGGAAACTCCACTGGTGCAAGTGTGGTGCCAACTATGTCTGCACAGTCGGAAGTGGGATGTTCACATCCTGGTTTCAGATTGGATTATGGAGTAAATCCCACTAGGTATTAAGGGATACTCCTGAGCTCAAGCAGAATGAGGAGTGGTGTAGCTGCTGGAAGTAAATGCATCCAATAGCGAGGCAAATACAATCATTCTCCTTAACAAAGTCACTGCAGCTTTGGATTTTGGGGTAAAGTCATCGTCTTACAAGGAGACTTCCGTGGCACACTTTTGCGCTGATAAGCCGCAAGAAGTATTGATTGGTGGAATCGCCTCAACACCATAATTGGGGTGGCCATACTAGTCTTCTGAAGGAACGGACTCTCTCTTCGCGCCAACACACCAAGCTGATATTCGTAAAGTGGCCATCAGGTGCCAAGAATGATAATTGCCAACATATCTATAAAAGAAGAACTTAATCATTTTTATTGCCACAATTATATAAATGTGTACATATATATGTATATCTGTATATATATACATGAGATCTCCCCTTTTTAGTAGAAGAAGTAGCTATAACCCTTTGACTGCTATTCTAATTCGGTATGTGGTAAGGCAATTCGTTGCTGAACCCTTAAGTGCTTGTATATATATATATATATATATATAATATATATATATATATATATATATAATATTATATACTAAGCAATAAGGGTTCAGCAACGAATGCCTTACCACAACCGAATTAGAAATAGCAGTCAAAGGGTTTTAGCTATTTCTTCTCCTAAAAAGGAGATCTCATAAAATATATATAATATATATATATATATCTATATATATATATATATATATATATATATATATATATATATATAATATATATATATATATATTATTATATATATATATATATATATATATATATATATAATATATATATTATTTAATAGATATAGGCGCAGAGTGGCTGTGTGGTAAGTAGCTTGCTAACCAACACACATGGTTTCCGGGTTCAGTCCCACTGCGTGGCACCTTGGGCAAGTGTCTTTTACTATAGCCCCGGGCCGACCAATGCCTTGTGAGTGGATTTGGTAGACGAAACTGAAAGAAGCCGTCGTATTAATATGTATATATATATATGTATGTGTGTGTGTTTGTGTGTCTGTGTTTGTCCCCCTAGCATTGCTGACAACCGATGCTGGTGTGTTTACGTCCCCGTCACTTAGCGGTTCGCCAAAAGAGACCGATAGAATAAGTACTGGGCTTACAAAGAATAAGTCCCGGGGTCGATTTGCTCGACTAAAGGCGGGTGCTCCAGCATGGCCGCAGTCAAATGACTGAAACAAATAAAAGAGTAAAAGAAAAAAGAGTAAAGATATATATATATATATATATATTAATCTTTACTCTTTTTTCTTTTACTCTATATATATATATATATACTCACATCTAAATAAAGGAGTAAAAGAAAAAAAGAGTAAAGATATATATATATATATATATATATATATATAATATTATTTATTATTCCCTAATATTTATTATTTTATATATATATATATATATATATATATATATATATATATACTCACATCCCAGTTCAACTACAAAACAAACATCCGTTTTTAAGGGAGCCAAATACACATTCTGATATTCTGAGATTAATCTCTCAATTCGTTGACATCAACGTCAACAACAGGCTCAATAGACAAACGACTAATTTTCTTCGTTTAAAATTTATTCTTAGCGATCATTTACTTCTTTCATTCTGATTTTATTCATTCACTCATTCTTTTTCTCTTAAATTCTAAATTCTCTCCTCTCTATCAATTCTTCCAAGCCAACAACTTCCTTGTATAGGATTCAAGAATTCTTTTTTTAAAACTAAATTATTTCATTTTAATTTCACAGAACCCGGTCCCGGATCATTGTATACCCGGTGGGGCAGAACAAGTTGTCCTCCTTATTCAACATTGTATATGACGGTTAGTATAAACTATACTTCTGTTCACTCTTTCTCATTTTGTCTTTCTCTTCTTCTCTTTTATTCCTCTCATTTTCTCTTTGTGTCGCCCCCTCTCTTCCCGCTTCTCACACGCACACGCACGCACGCACACGCACGCACGCACACGCACGAACGCACACTGAAGCAAATCATGTGATATATCACGTTTGTAACGATACCAATAGACCCTACAGAGACTGCACAAGATTGCTTACTCCTTTTTAGGTATTTGTCAAATCAGAATTTAAAAGTGGTGTCTAATATGGACCAGGTGTGAAAAGGATGTTGTCTAACCTCAGAATATAGATATCTCTACGTTAAATTATAGATAGGGACTGAGACTGGAATCCAGTATAGCGATCAGAACTCCTGGCTGACTTGTATGGAGTGTAGATAACAATACCGAGTCTGCTAACTGGTGATCAAGTGTACTGGCTACGGCTGGTGGTATTGTACGTGAGTGACCAGAGCTTAAATGTGGCCACTTGACTATCATTAACTAGAGTGTCTATTGATTGTAGTTATAGACTACATTGAACAAGGTCTCTTAGCATTGATGAATGAATATGTGTGGTTAATGAATGAACGCAGAATGTAACAATGTGGACTGGACAGACCACACCTGTAACTAATGGACAAAGCTAACTTAGGGTCGTATGTATTATGCAAAATGTGGAGGGATGAAGTACCACTGAGAGAACCCAAGTGAGTACATATTGCACTTCTATTCTTCTCCACCTCACCAAATCGTCCTATCCCTCAAACCTATCTCTTTTCATGCAACACCTCGCCTCATTAATTGTCCAGTGTATCTTTGTAAGGTAACACCGCACATCCAATTCAAAGCTACTTCTTCCCACATCTTCTCCAACCAACCTCATATCCTTTGTGAATCTGCTCTCTATAAACCCTACACATATCCTTTATTGTCGCCTCTCCGCTGTCCATTCTTTCTTAAGCACTACGACCCATCAATGAGCTTCAAAATTCACCCCACCTCAGTTGATGCTTTGCATAAATAAAATCTCTGTGATCATAATATTATAGTATGTGGTAGGCACGTCTCGTGGTAGGCCTGACTCGTCCGAGACAAACCGATGGATATAGCCAGCCACACCGTATTGTCGGCTAAACATTATTAATCCCCTCTTACCCACCAGTTCTCTGCATCTCGCCATCTCTCGTATTGTTCTACTCAAACCACATGCAATTCCCTTCACCAACAATTTTCCCGTTCAAACGTGAACGACATCATTTTCCATTTCGGGAAATCACGACCACATGCGTCACAAAATCCCTTTCCTTTCTCCGTTTATTGACATCCACACACAAACATCTACCCCCATGCAATACACATCACAGCCACAATACTTACCCGTACACATACACAGTGCCACAGAGACACGCATACACACACAGAACCAAACACACACCACACCAAACACACGCAAAAACACAAACACACGCACACATACACACATACACACACACACGCACACTACGCACGTACACAAACACACAGGCACACACAAACACACGTAAAACATCACACACACACATGTAGAGAAGACAAACGCCAGCTGTGAACTTATACGCACTCTCATACAGCACACACCGCTTACACTAACATAAACCCTAACATATATACACCACAATTCGTTCACACGCGCTAAATATGACTCCTTTAAGGGTCAAAACTGTAATGAATGTTTCCGTAATTTTAGATATTATTTTGCTTAATATGATTTTTATTTTTGATTTATTCTTACTATTTCTAGGTTTGGCTGGTGGAGAATGGTTCGACAACGCAGGTGGCGGAAGTAATCTCTTATGTCTACCCAACGATCCCATTTGGGGCCAATATACTACAGAACATGAAGGTGGAAGTTGGATTCATGGCACTGAATAGCAACTGGAATACTAACAACTAACAAACCTTTTCCTTTGCTAACGCTAAATCGCTTCATGATCACAACGTTCCATGCGCTGTCTGTTTGACACAACAACCTGCTGTTGTTATGAATGTACCAGCCAGGACAAAGTGTTACCCTGGTTGACGATTGAGTATTCAGGATATTTGATGACGCGAGGTTCTGGTATAAGGGCAGACATGAATATGTGTGTGTGGACTATGCACCAGAAGCTGATCCAGCAGGTTACAAAAACGAAAATGGAGTTCGATTATATTTCGTTCAGGCATCTTGTGGTTCATTGCCATGTCCACCGTATGTCAATGGTCGAGAATTAACCTGCGTTGTGTGCAGTAAATATTGAATAGAAATTAAATTCGATTCCATATAAAAATATGTCTGTGAATTATAAGAAATGATATGAATGTTTACCTAATATTTTCATTCAAGTATGTCTATCGTTAAAAGAAACTGGTATATCAGAAGATATTGAAAACCATACAAAAGATGCTACGTATAAAGCCAGAAATATCCTGAGAAATAAAATCTAAATCTGTCGAACAATTCTAGAAAACATTTGTAAAGATTTCAGTTTATCAAATTAATGTTAAAATAAAATGCTATTTCGGTTAACATATTTTGTCTCGTGTCTCATTATTCAGAAAACCCTAAATATAGTACCACATAGAAATATATCAGCTTGTTTTCACAGCCTTAGAAATCTAATACTTGACGCTACTATCTCAGACATCTTGGTTTTCAAATTACACCTCGGATTCTGAAAGGACCATGAACCACCACATTATTTAGCACAGAAACACATGATCGCTTCAACAACAACAACCAGTTACTTCTACACAAACCATTTTTTTTGCTGTATTTCATCAGGGAAGATTTCCGTCCATTCTTACCTCATATCTTAAAACCTATTTATCATCTCTTTTAGATATAACGCAATTATTCGTTTAAAGACTTCTGAGAATGTGGAAACTACACGATCAATCCTTCAAAAGACTTTCGAAATAAATATTGGTCCTCCCAACCTAAATCTAAATCACAACCTTCCCACCTCTCACAGAAATGACAAAATGGAACTCTATCCACAGAACACTCACATCATACACTAACCGCTGATATACAGAATGAGAAAGGAAATCAACAAGAAAATTGCCTCATTTCAGCAGCAGAGAACATCAAATACGACGATTTCTTTCACTCATCTACGTAAACATACAGAACCGAAGAATGGATGGATCCTAAAGCTGAATACATTTCATGCGAAACGAATACAACACACATAAAGTGAGAATAAAGAGAGCAAATATAGTCAGGGCAAGTACGGATGCTGTTGTAAGAAGGCTGAGATGTGTGACCGTCACGTTATATCCAATAGGATTCATGACAGTATGTTGGAGTGTGTCGAAAATTTGTCAGATAAACGAAGGTTTCGGTTAACAGCATCAAGCTGCAATAAAGATTAAAGATTATTAATGTTACTATCCCACTATTATTAGTCTGATGGGTAAATCTGCATCGCTTCTCTAGATTACAAATATTTTCCTGGTTGTAAATCGTAACAATTGCAAAGAATACGGACGCTGGTAGATCTTCAAATCATCT
>NW_021834418.1:42500-52500 GCF_006345805.1 Octopus sinensis
TGTGTGTGTGTGTGTGTTTGTATATAAATATATTCTTTTAACCGTTTCAGTCATTTGACTGCGGCCATGCTAGAGCACTGCGTTCAGTAGAACAAATCGACTTCAGGAATTATTCCTTGTAAGCCTATTGCTAATTCTATCGGTATCTCTAGACAATCGGCTATGTAACAGGGACGTAAACACACCGACATGAGTTGAGAATCGATAGTGGTGTGACAATAACAGACACATACATAAAACATAGATACATACACACTATGTGTGCTATACACACTCACATACACACACACACATACATCTATATATATATATATACATAACATATATACATACACACATATATAGTTACGTATGTATATACATACATATCTATCAATCAATCTATTTGTCTGCATATCTATCTATCTATCTATCCATATAATAATAAGAGTAAATAATTTCTATAAAGGCTTTTTAAAAAACCCCAATTATTTACTGGTAGAATTCGGTATGTAAATATAGCCGTTTAGCGGCAGGAACTTCTGTAAAGTTCAGTAACCTGTTTGCCTGTCCCTTTTTCTTATATATCTATCTATCTATCTATCTATCTATATATATATATCTATATATATATATATTATATATTTATATATATATATATATATATATATGTATATGGATATATATATCGATATCTATATATACATACATATACACACATCCCAATTAAACACAAAGAAGGGTGGAATTGTACTCCTGTCCGATCGCTCTTTCACCAGACATAATCCTGGAGAGGGAAATAAGTGCGTAATGAAAAAAATCTAATGGTGGGGTTCTAGCATGGCCATGCCCTGTCGCTGCAACGTTTAGCCCTATTAATATTAGTGTTAAGTATTATATCTAGATGTACACTTACACACACGCACAGAAACAGACACATACAAACACACACACACGCACACGTAGGAATACGTACATATTTACACACATTTATCTATTTCTCTCCATCAGGAACGGAAGTGAGGCGAGTTTTTTTTAATCTTTCTTCCAACTGAAAATAAAACGTGCGAGTGCCAATGTAGATCGGTGAATTTCGTAATGTTTGACTGTAATTCACGTGGTTTTTATATATGACAATATGTAAGAACGATGTATGTAAATACATCACACCAGACACACGGACAAACACACGCACAAATAAACACAAACACACACACATACGCACGCACACAGACACACGTGCTCAATTGTACACGAACAATCACACTATACAGTGTATGTCCACTCACATATATGTGTGCGTTTGTGTGTGTGTGTGCTTATAACTAGATACGTATATTGTGATATTTATGGTGTGTATGCTTATGTGTACGTGATATACCTATATATTGATATGTGTTTATATATAATATATATATATATATATATAATATTATATAATATATATATTATATATATTATATATATATATGTCTGTTTGGAGGCGCAGGGCATGGCCAGTGCTTCGGGTCGCGGACTCACGGTTTTAGGATCGCGATTTCGATTCCCAACTAGGTTGTGAGCACTCTTTCGCTACAACTTTCTCCCTTTCTTCTGTTGGCCTGCTCGCTTAGCCAGCGGGCTGGCGTCATTTGAAGGCTTAAACATGCGAAGCGCATTGTGACCAGCGATATGTAGCAACAACTGGTAGCTTGGTCTGTAACGGTGATCACGGAGTTATATGTATACACGCACACACACATACACATAAGTATACACATATAGACACAGACACAAACACACACACGCACACAAAACTCACAACCCCACGGATACACGTATATACACCCATATACGCTTACACACATACAAACTCACACGTACACGCACACACAACTACACTCACATACGAGACGCATGCACATACAAACACACACACACAAATGAACGCACACATACGTCCCATACACACGGCACACAATTATACATACACGCACACAATTATACATACATGTATACACGCATACGCACAGATATTCGCCACACACCCAAACGCTACGCATACACACACATGCACACACACACACTACAAACAAAACACACACATACACACACACGCGTGTCATCATTGCACATATACCCACATACATACACGCACACGTACACTAAGTAAGCACTGTTATTCGCCACACACCCTAACTCTACGCCTACACACACATGCACACACATGCGTGTCATCATTGCACATATACCCACATACATACACGCACTCGTACACTAAGTAAGCACTGTTATTCGCCACACACCCTAACTCTACGCCTACACACATGAACACACACATACATACACACACACTACAAGCAAAACACACACATGATACATATACATACACGCACACACAACACATACTTCAAACAAGCAGTACCTACAACTTGACCTGTGGTAGAGACAAAAGGAGCCACGCCCAATTCCTTCTTCCTTGACCTTAACACTACTAGCCCTACAACACGCAAAGATTAACAGCCACAACCACACACTCACATACACACACACATGCACATACACATACACGTGTCATCATTGCACACATACACACATACACACACACGCACACGCAGACCTCCACACACTCTCTTATCCACACTTACACACACATTCCTCTTCCTCTACCACTATTCTGTTTGAAAGAACTTATCTTCACCCATTTCCTTCCGGTCATTCAAAATGTGGCGCGTGTGTACAGTTGGCGATTTTTTCCCTCTGTCTTCCCTCCTCTGGATCTTTCCTTCTTGTATGTTTCCGACGAAGAACTCCACCCGAAACCCTCCTTCTTTCCTTATTTCCTGAGCGTCCAATAATACTATCTTTTGTTCACGTCCTCGCGTCGTTGTACTTTTGTGCTGTCATGTTTGATTAAATTTACCTATATATATACATGTGTGTGTGTGTATATATATATTATATATATATATATATATATATGTAGAAATACGTGTGTGTATATGTGTGTGTGTGTGTGTGTTGTGTGTGTGGTGTGTGTCTGTGTGTGTGTGTCTGTGTGTGTGTGTACTAGCAGACATCCCCGGCATTGCTGGGGATTGAAATGGCAAAGTTGGTATATAATATATTCCAGTCATTTTGAAACAGGTGATATTGGAAAGTGCAACATTGACAACAAAACATTTGTAGAGTAAATGCTGGGCTAATTCGACTAAGCAACATGCTATGCGTCCGTTTGGAGTGTTTCAGGCCCTAACCTGTCATACAAAATTGGATGTGGGGTTTGTGTGATTTTTGAACGCACCGAAAAACTGTCAGTGGGTATACTCTCCTTTGCAGCAGTGTGCGCTGTGTGTAACACGAACTATCATCGGAAATTGTGACACCTCACGTCGGGTTTGTTGTCCTACATCACTCATACAGAAAATTTGGAGGAACTGTGGTTGTTCATTCGCGGGTACCAGAGAACCAATAAGGCGATAGACTTGCCCTTGAACTTTGACGTCGGCGTAAATTCATGTTTATCTATCTTCTTAGATTCACCAAAAGATGTCATTTGAAATGCTGAGTTGTATTGTCTGATATTGTTCAGAAAATCCTTTGACCGGATTGAAGCGCCTTCTAGAAAATTCCTAAGGGGTTGAGATGGTAGTGTTGGCAATGTTAACTGTCCGAATATGTAGTCATCTATTGCATTGTTTTAAGTTCTAAACGATAATGAATACCCTGAAGTTCTATTATATGATGCTATTCTATTTTTTCACAGAACCGTTTCATCTCCAAGAAATCTCTCGACGATAAACCTGATGACACACCAAGTAAGAACTAATTTTATGGCTAAAGTCTTTTACCCGTGACTCATTAACTAATGATTTATAATTTCACCAACTTTGAATTAATTCCACATTACTATCCATATGTCCACAATAATATATACTAAGACACTTGCCTGAATTTATTTTAAACTATGTTCTACTTTACAAGAATTCCCTAAATATAATGTTATTCTAATATACTATGCCATTTATTGAGTATATATGAGTATATATGCAGTGATACGTCGAGAATTGTTTCGGTCTGGACGGTTCCACCGAGTGTGCTCTTCGCCGAGTGTCCGAGGCGGCGGGTATGTTCACTGTGAACAAATTAGAGTGCTCAGAGCGAGCCCTACCGGCTTGCATACGATAAGCATAGAATGCCCTCTTCTTTTGAGAATCAAATGCCCTGAGCTGGCGCTTCACTGCGTTTATATCTACAATTCAGCATTCTGTCCACTCTTGTGTTTCCAATCATTCGTGAATAGAGACCCGAAATAATGATGTTCCACTTCCTACACAGTGCGTATTTGTCAACCAATTCAGTGCACGTTGCACGTTGTTGTGACCATCAGACGAATCTGGTAGCAGCATGTCGTCTACAAATAAGAGTCGACCGATCACGTAGAGATGAATTGGGATACCTCTACCACAATGGCTGCGCATATTCACCAGATCACAAAAAAGAATATTGAGAAGGGGCACTAACAATGCACACTTCAACTAAGTGAAACCTTCACGTTGAAAACTTTCGACTTTTACAGAAATACAAACATTTGAACATCCATATAAGTACTTTATGGCAACCATGATTTGCCCATTAAACTCACCTTCCTGGAAAACCATCCAAAACAATACCCAGGGCACGTGATCGTGTGCCTTTTCGTGGTTTATAGCGTTTTTAAACTTTGGAAATATTTCTGTATTTGCTGGAAGATCTGTTTTGAACGTCTAAAAGGTCGAGTGTACCGCGTGTCGGACGGTAATCTTGGGCGCGACAATTTTCCTACATATCTTTTCTTGACATCTAGTGTAGACATTTCTATAATTCGAGCACACTCCTTGGTCTCTGTCCGAAGAAATTGTGATTGTCACCCTATATTTCATTGCCTTGGTATTTTTTCCAGAGGTCCCATCCACCTAGCGTACATGGGACACTCAGAGAATACCATCTGTATTTAAGGTTTCTAAAATATCAAGCCGAACCTGCTTTTCACCAGCAGCTATATCACTTTTAAGTGAGATTAGCTCAAATAAGAGTTCAACCGAAGAAGAACCTGCCGAAAAAAATAATACAATCACGAATCCATTTCGATGTCCAAGTTCATTCAGGCGGGTCACTCTCAATTTGGATGCAAAAGTCGGACAAACGAAATTTTTTAGAGCAGACATTTATTATATCTTACAGGCAGATAATATCTAACAATTCAGACAGTTTAATTCTCAATTATTAAAGGTTGTTCCCTTCTTGATCTGCTTTGGTATCCTGAGACCGTCAATTTTGTGCTCCCACGCCAAACACCCCATATTTAGTTCCAGGCTACTTGCTGGTTTCACCGGTATTGTGTGGGGTGTGCTATACATTTATCGAACGAACTCCTCTACTCGAGATCCGGATGCGATGTCTTTTAACTAAATCGACAAAGATGCGGTATGGTTGTTATTTTCATATTGTAGTTATGATGGCCTTATTTGCGCCGAGCTCCAAACTGATATTTCTAATTGACCGATGAATATTCGCACCTGGCGAATATTTTATCATTATTCTATTGAGTTTTATCATTATTCTATTGGGAAGTATATATACTCATACCCAAGTTTACGTATCATACATACATCCGTTCATAGCGGAGACCGATACACATTCTGATATTCTGAGATTAATCTCTCAATCTTTGACATCAACGTCACCAACAGGCTCAACAGACAAATGTCTTTTTTTTTTCTTTCTTTACAATTTATTCTTATTATTTACATCTTTCGTTCTGACTTTCATTCATTCACTCGTTCTTTCTTAAATTTATATTTCTCTCTCTTCTCCATCAATTCCTTCCCATCCAACAATCTACTTTGTAAATGATTCCCAATTCTTTCTTTTAACCTACATTATTTCATTTTAATATCACAGAACCCGGTCTCGGATCATTGTATACCCGATGGGGCAGAACAACTTGTCCTCCTTATTCAAACCTTGTATATACGGTTAGTATACTTTATATTTCTGATCTCTCATTCTCTTTTTGTTTTACTCTTGTTCTCTTTTATACCTCTCATTCTCTCTTTTTATTGCCTTTCTTTCTCTCCCACCCTCCCTCTCACGCACACGCACACACACTCACACTCTGCTGGGTTGTCTGACATAAACATTCTCTAATCCTTTTATGATGTGTCACGTTTCAAACGTCTATACCTGTAGACTATACAGACACTACACAAGACTGCTTACTCCTTTGTAGGTATTTGGTCAAATCAGAATATTATATGTTGTCTACTACGGACCAAGTGAAAAGGATGCTAACTGGTGATCAATTGTACAGGCTGCGGATAGTGGTATTGTACGTGAGTGACTAGAGCTGAAAAGTGGCCACGTGACTATCATTAACTAGAGTGCCCAATGATCGTAGGTGTGGGCTAAATTGAAAAGAGTCTATTAGAATTGATGACTGACTGTAAATGGTTAATGGAGTGAACGCACAATGTAGAATGAGGACTGGACAAGCCACATACTGTAACTGACGGGAAAAGCTAAGGACGTTATTCATTAAGTAAAATATAGAGAGACTAAATATTAGTGAGAGAACACAACAGAGTACAGAATGCACTTCTATTCTTCTCCGCCTCACCGAAATCGTCCTATCGCTGAAACCTTGCTCTTTTCATGCACCACATCACCTCATTAATTATCCAGTATATCTTTGTAAGGTAATTCCGAAACTTCCAATTCAAAACTGCTGCTACAAACCGCTTCCCAATCAACCTCACGTTCCTTTTAAGCTCTGAATCTGCTCTCTATAAACCCTACACGTATCCTTTATCGGTCGCCCACTCCGCCGTCCATTCATCTTAAGCACTACGCCGTCACTGAACCTCACAATTTTTTCCCCCACCTCGTTTCTGTGTATTGCATGAAAACATGTCTCTGTGATCATAACGTCTTTGTAAGCCTGATTCGTCCGAGTCTAAACGAGAGGTTTAGCCACTGACTCTCGTATGATCGACTAAAAAACATTTCATCGACGGCTACCCACCACTTCTCTGCATCTCGTCGTCTCCCCTATTGTCCTACTCAAACCTCCTACAATTTCCACCACCCAAAATATCCCCCCGTTCACACGTGAACATCTTTTCCATTTCGGATAAACACGAGTGCATGCGTATAAAATATCTTTCTATTTCTCCATCTATTGACATCCACCGTATGACATACATGTATGACATGACATACTATATATTGTTTGCATGACATACCCCATGCAAGCATAATAATAATCCACGTCGTAACAACAAACCTTACCCGTATACACACAGCATATATATATATACATATATAAATGGAGTTGCAGAAACAAACGTACCGCATTACTTTGAATATACTTGTTGCTTACTTCGATATAAATATATAATATTTATTATATATATATACATAGTATGACTAGGTAAAGACGCACCTATGATTCAGCAACACACAGCTTACACTAAAATAAACAAAACATATATACACCACAATTCGTTCACACGTGGCTAAACATGACTTCTTTTAACTGTAATGAATTTTTCCGTTCTTTCATATATAATTTTTCTTAACATCTTTTTTTATTGATTATTCTTACCAATTCTAGGTGTTGTGGTGGACAACATTCTGCACAAACTGGTGGCGGAAGTAATCTCTTGTGTCTACCCAACGACCCCATTTGGGCCAAATTATACGATAGAAGTTGAAAAAGGTGGTAACATTTATGGCAGTGAATATGAACTAATTATACCAACAACAAATAAACTCTTTTCTTTTGCTAACGCTGAATAATTCATGATCACAACGTTCCGTGCGCTGTCTGTTTGACACGACAACCCGCTGTTGTTATGATGTTACCAGCCAGGACAAAGTGTTACCGTGGTTGGACAATTGAGTATTCAGGATATTTGATGTCCGGTCATTACGGGCATAAAGGTGGACATGAATATGTTGTGTGGATTATGCACCAGAAGCTGATCCAGCAGGTTACAGAGACGAAGATGGAGTTCGATTATATTTCGTTCAGGCTGAGTGTGGTTCATTGCCATGCCACCGTATGTCAATGGTCGAGAATTAACCTGCGTTGTATGCAGTAAAGTAAATACTGAATAGAAATTTACATTCGTTTCTATATGAAAATTTATGTCGGTGAATCATAAAGTATAATATAATAAAGCAACATATACGTTTCTTGTAATTGTGTTTCGCAATATTTTATCCGACTAATATATGTCGTTAAATAAATGCTGTACAAGTTTTCAGAAAATATTCAAAACGAAACAACAGAGACGTCATAGAATGTGACAAATAGCTTAACAGAACGATGTAATCCTCAGGGAATGATTCTAGAATACTTTGTATGAGGTTCAGTTTATCAAATTAAATGTTGAAATAAAATGATGTCGTTTAATGTGTGTTGTATTCCGTCTTAAAATGAAAACACCCCAAATGAAACACCTCCGTACAAATATATCACCATTTCATGATCAATCTTCAGAAAACACGATAAAAGCTTATAACTAACATCACTAAATCATGATGGTTTAATAAAAAAATACTCCCATACGTATCATTGTAACTACAATCAAGCGATCGATGAAAACCTCTGCAATCCAATCGCGGATATTACCTATAAAGGATATTTGATATCCACTGAAGAAATACCACAAAATGTTGACTACCTAACTACTTGTCAGGTTACTAAAACATTGAAGTTTTCAGAAACACTTTTCGACAAGGGACAAGTACACGTCCCACGATGAACTATTTCAACCTACATTCACATATCCCGCCTTTTCTACAAAATCACACACACACAGCTTCTCTCGTTCCTTCCCTGAAAACTGAGTGTGCCAAAATAAAATATATGAAACCACCAAGAAATATGAGTACACTTCAGGACCAGCATCAACCGAATCTACAGCAACACCACAAAACATCAAGTTCAACAAATTATCTCCGTCTGTAACATAAAACTATCAAACTCGCAGAAGAGGAACTTGCTTCGAGATACATGCATACAATAACTGTAACACACATAAACGACTTAGTAAGGAAATGAAGACGACTTTAAAATATACATTAGGTGGAATCAGTGCAACATTGTGAGTCTTTCACACTATACACAGCATGATTGCTCCTTGTATGTGGGAGTAGTTTGTAGAATGGCTGCCACATAAACGAAGGTATCCGTGGAAAGAGGGATTGTGGGGGCAGCACGTTTTTTGTCCGATTATTGCGTGCCATAAGAATGCTCGATTGTGAAAAAGCTAGAGAAAAAGAATAATAATTAAGTAATATGAAAGCACGAAAAGCAAATTGACAAATGAATATATGGAAACATTCAACATGGCGTTTCCAGTGAACAGTATTAGCGCTCAGTATTAGGCATAAGCAATGTTTAGGTTCGTTAAAATGTGCTAATGGCATATTTCAAAATCTAAAGGCAAATTCCGTGCAAAAAGCTGCAAAAACAGCATGTCAGTCCAGTGCTGCTCCCTATCGGGTTCCAGTTCAGCCGTTATCAAGAGAAAATACCGAAGAGTGGAATATCTGGACAAACTTAAAGCCATAGCTTAACTTAAACATAGTCAACAACAACGAGTAAGTGAAGCCATTAGAGGCCAGGCTGGAGTCTGTCGTGAGTTACACGCCCTTCGGTATTTCTCTTTGATAATACTTCGCTAGAGGAGGTTGACTTCAACATTGTGCCCCAACAGTAACTGCGGTCGCTCGTACGAGCACGCATTTTCACGCATATTTGTGTGTGTGGTGTTGTATGTGTGTGTGTTATGTGTCAGTGGTGTGTGTTAATGTGGTGTGTGTGTGTGTGTCGAATGTGTCATGTGTGTTAGTGTGAGTGTGTGTGTCAACGTGTGTGGTGTGTCAGCTGTGTGTGTGTCAGTGTGTGAGTCACGGTGTGTGTGGGTCAGTGTGTGTTAGTGTGTGTGTCAGTGTGTGTGTGTATATCTGTGTGTATGTGTGTGTTGTGTGT
>NW_021834418.1:57500-67500 GCF_006345805.1 Octopus sinensis
ATATCCTGAGGGACTGTACCCTCTTCCCAGCACTGACACAGAAGCTCATGAAGGTGCCGAAACAGGATGGTGTTTTTGCCGGCTTTGATGATCTCTGAGGGGATGCCGTCTTTTCCCGGAGCCTTATTTCTTGCTAGGGAGTCAACAGCCTTGGTGAGCTCTGCTTTAGATGGCGGACTGTCAAGTGCGCACATGACTGGCAAGATCTTGACGCTCTCGACTGCAGCCTCAGCCACTGTGGTCTCCCGTGAGTAGAGATCCTGGTAGTGCTCCACCCATCTATCCATTTGCTTGCCTTGATCCCTGATGAGATCTCCAGTAGTTGATTTCAGAGGGGCTGACTTGGTTGCGGATGGACCGAGGGCCTTCTTCAAACCGGCATACATCCCACGGGTGTCGCCCCTGTCAGCAGCTGACTGGATACTCTGAGAGATTTCCTGCCAATACCTATTTGCACACATACACATACGTTAATACATATAGACACAGACACACACACACACACAAGCAAAAACATGCGCACACATACGCACGCACACACGCACACGAATGCACACACCTAAAACTCACAACCCCACGAATACACGTATATACACCTATATACGCTTACACACATACAAACGCACACGTACACGCACACACAAATACACGCACATACGACACGCACGCACATACATACACACACACACTACAAACAAAACACACACACGATACATATACATACACGCACACACAAACATACTTCAAACTAGCAGTACCTACTATTTGACCTGTGGTAGAGACAAAAGGAGCCACGCCCAATTCCTTCTTCATTGACCTTAACACTACTAGCCCTACAACACGCAAAGATTAACAGCCACAACTACACACACATACACACACACACGTGTCATCATTGCACACATACACACAGACACACACACGCACACGCAGACCTCCGCGCACGCTCTTATCCACACTTACACACACATTCCTCCTCCTCTACCACTCTCCTGTCTTTGAAAGAACTTTTCATCACCCATTCCCTTCCGGTCATTCAAAATGTGACGGCGTGTGTACCGTTGGCGATTTTTTTTCCGCTGTCTTCCCTCCTCTGGATCTTTCCTTCTCGTATGTTTCCGACGAAGAGCTCCACCCGAAACGTTAAACCCTCCTTCTTTCCTTCTTTCCTTCCTCGTCCAATAATACCATATTTGTTCCACGTCCTCGCGTTGATGTTTTTTTTGTGCTTTCTTGTTTGGATTATATTTAACTATATATACATGTATATATATACATATATATATATATATATATATATATTATATATATATATATATGTGGAGAAATATGTGTGTATATATATATGTGTGTGTGTGTGTGTGTGTGTGTACTAGCAGACGTACCCGGTATATAATATATTCCAGTCATTTTGAAACAGGTGATATGGGAAAGTGTAACATTGACAACAAAACATTTGTAGAGTAAATGCTGGGCTAATTCAACTAAGCAACATGCTATGAGTCCGTTTGGAGTGTTTCAAGCCCTAACCTGTCATGCAAAATTGGAGCTGGGGTTTCTGTGATTTTTGAATGCACCGAAAAGCTGTCAGTGGATATACTCTCCTTTGCAGCAGTGTGCGCTGTGTCTAACACGACCCATCATCGGAAATTTTGACACCTCTAGTCGGGTTTGTTGTCCTACATCACTCATTGAGTAAATTTGGAGGAACTGTGGTTGTTTATTGGCGGGTACCAGAGAACCAATGGGGCGATAGACTTGGCCTTGAACTTTCACATCGGCGTAAATTCATGTTTATCTATCTTCTTAGATTCACCAAACGATGTCATTTGAAAAGCAGACTTGTATTATCTGATATTGTTCAGAAAATCCTTTGACTGGATTGAAGCGCTTTCTACAAGATTCCTAAGGGGTTGAGATGGTAGTGTTGGCAATGATACCTGTCCGAATCTGTTGTCATCTATTGCATTGTTTTAAGTTCTAAACGATAATAAATACTCTGAAGTACTATTTATATGATGCTATTTCTATTTTTTCACAGAACCGTTTCATCTCCAAGAAATCTCTCGACGATAAACCTGATGACACACCAAGTAAGAACTAATTTTATTGCTAAAGTCTTTTACCCGTGACTCTTTAACTAATGAATTATAATTTCACCAACTTTGAATTAGTTCCACATTATTATCCATATGTCCATAATACTATATACTAAGACACTTGCCTGAATTTATTTCAAAATATATTCTACTTTACAATAACTTCCTAACTAAAATGTTACTCTAATATACTATGCCGTGTATTGTGTGTATATGAGTATATATGCAGCGCTACGTCAAGAATTGTACTAAGCCCTCTTCATCTGAGAATCAAATGCCCGAGCTGGCGCTTCACTGCGTTTATATCTACAATTCAGCATCCTGTCCACTCTTCTGCTTCCAATCGTTTCGTGAATAGAGACCCGAAATAATGATGTTCCACTTTCCTACACAGTGCGTATTTGTCAGTCCTGCCTTGGGGTACTCGGTAGCCAACCAATTCATTGCACGTTGTTGGTGACCATCAGACGAATCAGGTAGCAGGATGCCGTCTACAAATAAAAGTCGACCGATCAAGTAGAGATGAATTGGGATACCTCTACCACAATGGCTGCGCATATTCAACCAGATCACAAAAAAGAATTTGAGAAGGGGCACTAACAATGCGCACTTCAACTAAGTGAAACGTTCACGTTGTAAACTTTCGACTTTTACATAAATACATTCATTTGAACATCCATATAAGTACTTTATGGCAACCAGTATTTGCCCATTAAACTCACCTTCCGCGTAAACCATCCGCAACATGCCCCAGGGCACGTGATCGTGTGCCTTTTCGTGGTTTAAAGCGTATTCCTCTTGGAAGTTCTTCAACGTTTGATGGAATATCTGTTTTGAACGACTATCTGGTCGGGTGTTCCGCGTCCCGGACAGTAATCTTGGGCACGATAATTTCCCTACATATCTTTTCCTGACATCAAGTGTAGACTTTTCTATAATTAAAACACACACTTTGGTCTCTGTTTGAAAACATTGTGATTGTTACCCCATATTACCATTGCCTTGGTGATTTTTCCAGAGGTCCCATCCACCTAGCGTACATGGGTCACTCAGAGAATACCATCTGTATTTATGGCTTCTAAAATATCAAGCCGGACGTACATTTCACCAGCAGCATTACCACTTTTAAGTGAATTTAGCGCAAATAAGCGTTCAACCGAAGAAGAACCTGCCGAAAAATAATACAATCACGAACCCATTTCGAGGTCCAAGTTCATACGGGTGGGTCACTCACAATTTGGATGCAAAAGTCTCCACATTTTCGTTTCCGATCCCAGCATCCACTGCGGCTTCCAACTGTATTCTGTAGGTCGCACTGGACTTACCAATTTTCACTGTGCGGCAGACTGTGAGAATTTTCAGGTTTTCAGACAGTTAGGTAGTGCCGAGTTGACAACTCCACCCCTTCCTTTTACCCGAACGTTCACCAAAGAGTTAAAGATCACCAAACTCTATCAAAAACCTCTGTCACCAAGTATTTCTATATCAGGTACCCTTATAAATATCCCTGTCTTAAAATAATATCTATACCAGAGAGAGGAGAGTGTGTATCCTGCACAGAAGCCTGCTATGACCTCTCCATTAAGTTCACTGACGACATTCCTTCCAATCAATCCTTCTCACGGTTATCAGTGCCAAGGTGTGCACTGAAGTTTCCTTGCAGGACAAATGACTTTACCCCAAATATATCTAAAGCTGAGGTGAATTTGCTTAGAAAGGATTTGTATTTGAATTCGCATTTTGCTGCATATACAAAGAGTACGCTAAGGGCTCAAAGGAATAGCCATACCGAATCATCCATCGAGTCGGATAAAAGCAGTTGCCTCTGGAACTTGATTGGAGAAGACGATTCGGAAAATATAATGCAGTCTCCACCCAACTCAATCTGAGATGCATTGGGATGGAATACAAAATATGCGTCTTCCAAACCACGTAGCAGGTCCAGAAGGGATCAACCGTTCATAATTGAGAATTAGACTGTCAAAACCGGACGATACAAAACGCTGCCTGTTATATATAATCGGTGTCTCCTCAAGAAAGCTTCGTTACTTCGGAGGCATACACTTGGAAGTAGGTTGGAAACGTCACTGTGCAGGCGTGGTGCCAACTATGTCTGCACAGTCGGAAGTGGGATGCTCACGATCCCTGGTTTTCAGATTGGATTATGGAGTGAATCCCACTAGGTATTAAGGGATAACTCCTGAAGCTCAAGCAGAATGAAGGAGTGGTGTAGCTGCTGGAAGTAAATGCACCCAATAGCGAGGGCAAATACAAATGCTTCCTTAACAAAGTCACTGCAGCTTTGGATATATTTGGGGTAAAGTCATTTGTCTTACAAGGAGACTTCCGTGCACACTTTGACGCTGATAACCGCAAGAAGTATTGATTGGGTGGAATCGCCTCACACAACTTAATGGGGTGGCCATACTAGTCTTCTGGAAGGAAACGGACTCTCTTCGCGCCAAACACCAATCTGATATTCGTAAATGGCCAATCAGGTGCCAAGAATTGATAATATGGCTAACATATCTATAAAAGAAGAACTTAATCATTTTTATTGTCACAAATATATATAAATGTATATATATATATGTATATATGTATATATATATATATATATATATATAGGATCTTTCAACCCTATTATCTCCCCTAATTTCGCTCTCGCGTCTCATGTTTGATCTTTGACTTCTGGCTGAAATCAGATCGCCATGTTGATTCGTTAGTTACTGCACGCATTTTTTTCTCTCCTTCTTTCTGTGTTTTTTTTCTCTGTGTATCTTTCTGTTGAAGAGCGTAGGCTCGAAACGTTAAAGACTTGTTTTATTTATATTTCCTGAGCGCCATACTAATACAATTGTTTGTTTGTTTTCCACCTGCCTTCGTCTTTTGTCTATTTTCATAAAGCTTCCCGTTATATATATATATATATATATATATATATATATATATATATATATATATATAGGCGCAGGAGTGGCTATGTCGTAAGTAGCTTGCTAACCAACCACATGGTTCCGGGTTCAGTCCCACTGCGTGGCACCTTGGGCAAGTGTCTTCTACTATAGCCCCGGGCCGACCAATGCCTTGTGAGTGGATTTGGTAGACGGAAACTGAAAGAAGCCTGTCGTATATATGTATATATATGTGTATATGTATGTGTGTGTTTTGTTGTGTCTGTGTTGGTCCCCCTAGCATTGCTTGACAACCGATGCTGGTGTTTTACGTCCCCGTCACCTAGCGGTTCGGCAAAAGAGACCGATAGAATAAGTACTAGGCTTACAAAGAATAAGTCCCGGGGTCGATTTGCTTGACTAAAGGCGGTGCTCCAGCATGGCCGCAGTCAAATTACTGAAACAAATAAAAGAGTAAAAGGAAAAAAGTAAAGATTATATATATATATATATATATATATATATATATATACTCACATCCAAGTTCAACTACAAAACAAACATCCGTTCTTAAGGGAGACAAATACACATTCTGATATTCTGAGATTAATCTCTGAATTCGTTGACATCAACGTCAACAACAGGCTCAATAGACAAATGACTAATTTTCTTCGTTTAAATTTATTCTTTGCGAATCATTTACTTCTTTCATTCTGATTCTCATTCATTCACTCATTCTTTTTCTCTTAAATTCTAAATTTCTTTCCTCTCTCTCAATTTCTTCCAAACCAACAACATCCTTTGTATAGGATTCAAGAATTCTTTCTTTTAAACTAAATTGTTTCATTTTAATTTCACAGAACCCGGTCTCGGATCATTGTATACCCGGTGGGGCAGAAATACTTGTCCTCCTTATTCAAACCTTGTCTATGACGGTTAGTATACTCTGTATTTCTATCCTCTCTTTCTCACACGCACACGCACGCACACTCAAGCAAATCATGTGATATATCACGTTTGAAACGACACCTATAGACCCTATAGAGACTGCACAATACTGCTTACTCCTTTGTAGGTATTTGGTCAAATCAGAATTTTAAATGTTGTCTAATATGGACCAGGTGAAAAGGATGTTGTCTAACCTCAGAATATAGATATCTCTACGTTTAATTATAGATAGGGACTAGACTGGAATCCAGTTAGCGATCAAGGACTCCTGGCTGACTTGTATGGAGTGTAGATATCAAATACCGAGGCTGCTAACTGGTGATCAAGTGTACTGGATACGGATGGTGGTATTGTACGTGAGTGACCAGAGCTGAAAGTTGCCACTTGTCTATCATTAACTAGAGTGTCTATTGATTGTAGTTATAGACTAAATTGAACAAGGTCTAATTAGAATTGATGAATGAATGTATATGGTTAATGAAATGAACGCAGAATGTACAATGTGGACTGGACAGACCACACACTATAACTAATGGACAAAGCTAACTTAGGGTCGTATGTATTATGCAAAATGTGGAGGGATGAAGTACCACTGAGAGAACCCAAGTGAGTACATATTGCACTACTATTCTTCTCCACCTCACCAAAATCGTCCTATCCCTCAAACCTATCTCTTTTCATGCAACACCTCGCCTCATTAATTGTCCAGTGTATCTTTGTAAGGTAACACCGGCACATCCAATTCAAAGCTACTTCTTCCCACATCTTCTCCAACCAACCTCATATCCTTTGTGAATCTGCTCTCTATAAACCCTACACATATCGTTTATCGGTCGCCCACTCCGCTGTCCATTCTTCTTAAGCACGACGCCATCAATGAGCTTCAAAATTCACCCCACCTCAGTTCATGCTTTGCATGAAATAAAATCTGTGTGATCATAATATTATAGTATGTGGTAGGCCCGTCTCGTGGTAGGGCTGACTCGTCCGAGACAAACCGATGGATATAGCCAGCCACACCCGTATGGTCGGATAAACAGTATTTCGTCCCCTCTTACCCACCAGTTCTCTGCATCTCGCCGTCTCTCGTATTGTTCTACTCAAACCACATGCAATTCCCGTCACCAACAATTTTCCCGTTCAAACGGGAACGACATCTTTTCCATTTCGGGAAATCACGACCACATGCGTTACAAAATCCCTTTCCTTTCTCCGTTTATTGACATCCACACACGAACATCTACCCCATGCAATACACATCACAACCACAAATACTTACCCGTACACACACACACGCACATACACACACACACAGACACACACAAACACACACACACACAAACACACGCAAACACACACACACACATAAAATCACACACACACACACACATGAAGAGAAGAGAAAAGCACAGCTGCGAACGCATGCGCACTCCCATCCAGCGACACACAGCTTACACTCACATAAGCACTAACACCACAATTCGTTCACACGTGACTAAACATGACTCCTTTTAAGGGTCAAACTGTAATGAATGTTTCCGTTATTTCATATATAATTTTGCTTATTATCCTTTTTACTTGATTTATTCTTACCAATTCTAGGTGTGGTGGGTGGACAATTTTATGACCACACAGGTGGTGGAAGTAATCTCTTATGTCTACCTAACGATCCCATTTGGGCCAATTATACTACAAAAGTTGAAGAAGGTGGTTCAATTTTTGGCAGTGAATATCAATTAGATTTATACCCAACTAATAAACTCTTCTCTTTTGCTAACGCTAAATCACTTCATGATCACAACGTTCCGTGTGCTGTCTGTTTGACACGACAACCTTCTGTTGTTATGATGTTACCAGCCAGGACAAAGTGTTACGCTGGTTGGACAGCTGAGTATTCAGGATATTTGATGTCCGGTTATTTCGGGCAGAAGGGCAGACAAGAATATGTGTGTGTGGATTATGCACCAGAAGCTGATCCAGCAGGTTACAGAAACGAAGATGGAGCTCTATTATATTTCGTTCAGGCTGTTTGTGGTTCATTGCCATGTCCACCGTATGTCAATGGTCAAGAATTAACCTGCGTTGTTTGCAGTAAATATTGAACAGAAATTAAATTCGGTTCCATATGAAAATATCTCTGTGAATTACAATAAATAACATAAAGTATCAATTGTGTTACCTAATATTTTCTTTAAAGTATGTCTATCGTTACAATAAACTGTTGTACTAGTTTACAGAAGATATTCAAACAATACAAAAGAGGCGACGTAGAATGCCAGAAATATCCTCAAAAACAAGAAAAATCTAAACCTGTCGAAATGATTCTAGAAAACATTTTGTAAGATTTCAGTTTATCAAACTTATCGTTGAAATAAAATGTTATTTTGTTTAACAGTATTTTGTCTTCTGTCTCATGATTCAACAAACCCCAAATAAAGTACCACCATAGAATTATATCAGCTTTTCGTGCACAGCCTTAGAAAATCTAATACTCGACGTACTATCTCAGACATCTTGGTTTTCAAATTACAAATCGGATTCTGACAAGGAGCCATGAACCGCTACATTACTTAGCACAGAACTTAATTGATTCTTTCAACAACAACCAGATACTTCCACACAATCCATTCTACTTACCGTTATTAATCAGGAAAGCTTTCCGTTCCATTCCAACCCCAAATCTTATAAAACCTACTTATCGTCTACTTTACCAATATCACAAAATGTTCAATTTAAGCTTTCTGAGAATGTGGAATTTACACGATCAATCCTTCAAAAGACAGTATAAATGAGTACTGGTCCTGCCAAAATAAATCTATATCACAAAATTCCCACCTCTCTTCAAAATAAGATACAAAATGAAACTCGATGCCCACAACATACATATCATATACTAAACGCTGATATACAAGAATAAGAAATGAAATCAACCAGAAAAATTGCCTCATTTCAGCAGCAGAGAACATCAAATATGACGATTTCTTTCACTCCGCTACGTAAACATACCAGAACCGAAGAAAGGATGGATCCTAGAAGCTGAATACATTTCATATAAAACGAATACAACACACATAAAAGTGAGAGTAAAGAGAGCAAATATAGTCAGGGCAAGCACGGATGCTGTGTGTAAGAAGGCTGAGATGTTGTGACCGTCACGTTATATCCAATAGGATTCATGTTTGTCTGTTGGAGTGTGTCGAATATTTGTTAGATAAACGAAGGGTTCGGTTTACAGCATCAAGCTGCAATAAAGATTAAAGATTATTAATGTTTACTATCCCACTATTATTAGTCTAATGGGTAAATCTGCATTCGCTTCTCTAGATTACAAATATTTTCCTGGTTGTAAATCGTAAACAATTGCAGAGAATACGGACGCTGGTAGATCTTCAAATTCATCTTTTGATTCAGCGGCATAATTAGACAGTTAAAACGACCGCCAGGTGTTTAAGCTGTACAGAGCATGCGCAGCTGCATATGCAACCCGCCATTACAAAGGGAAAAATTATGGGACTTTGTTGAAATCTGACATGGCTGTAAGATTTATTTTGTAGCTTATTTCAAATTACCCTTATTTCGAGGGCCAAACCGAGAGTGTTACACACACACACACAAACACACACACACACATACACACACACACACACACACACACACAAACACACACACACACACACTCACACACACACACACATATATATATATATTAAATTAGGTCAAACTATATCTGAGGGGTCTAATATGCTTCCTCTAAGAAAATTTAATCATTACTATGGAATTCCGTCGTACATATGCAGTCCATACGGAAGGTGCACTTGCGAATTGAGTTTCAAATGGGAGACACTGTACCTGTATGTTTTGCTATGATTTATAAAACAAGAAGAAAAATATTCAAAGCTAGTGATAATGACTAGCTAAAAATATGTATGAATGTCATTATTCGGTTTTAATGGAATATTTCTGGCCAACAGAAATAGAGACGGCTTCTAACTTAGTTCCAAGTATCTTTCATTGGAATTTCAACAACATGAACAGGATATTTTTGTATGTATGTATGAA
>NW_021834418.1:70000-75623 GCF_006345805.1 Octopus sinensis
CTAGCAGTACCTACTACTTAACAGGGGGTAGAGTCAAAAGTAGCCACGCCCAATTCCTTCTTTTTAACACTACTAGCCCTACAACACGCAAAGATTAACAGCCACAACACACACACACACACGTGTCATCATTGCACACATACACACAGACACACACACGCACACGCAGACCTCCGCGCACGCTCTTATCCACACTTACACACACATTCCTCCTCCTCTACCACTCTCCTGTCTTTGAAAGAACCTTTCTTCACCCATTCCTTCCGGTCATTCAAAATGTGACGCGCGTGTACCGTTGGCGATTTTTTTTACTCTGTCTTCCCTCCTCTGGATCTTTCCTTCTCGTATGTTTCCGACGAAGAACTCCACCCGAAACGTTAAACCCTCCTTCTTTCCTTCTTTCCTGAGCGTCCAATAATACTATATTTGTTCCACGTCCTCACGTTGTTGTATTTTTGTGCTTTCTTGTTTGGATTAAATTTAACTATATAATATATATCCACAACCCCTAATAGACAGTGCAATCCAACGGGTACTTAAATTAAGTATAGAAGACCAGACAAACAAAACCAAAAAAGAAAGAACAATTAAAAACCCTTCCCTACATCTCTGCACACAACCCACTCAACAATGAGGCCTTCAACACCATACTACAAAGCACAGCCCTACTAAAGGGAGACCCAAAGATGAACCGGATCCTCGAAACACACACCATCATTAAAAGTAAACGGCAACCAAAATCCTTGAAAAGGATTTTAACCCAAGCTACACTGCACTCAACATCAACCACAAAACCAGCAGTTAGAAAATGTGGAAGGCCCAACTGCGGAATCTGTGGCATCTTGAAGGAAGGATCAGAATTTATACTGGAACAAGGCCACCAGTTCACCATTAGAACAAACTTCACCTGCGCATCAGAAAACTTAATTTACGTAATAACATGCGCAGGCTGCAATAGGCAGTATATAGGCCATACAAAAAATAGCTTACGTAACAGGATGGCGGTGCATAAATCACAAATTAGAAACCCTGATTACCGCAAAATACCGGTCAGCGGACACATAGATAGATGTGCTGGAAATATAAATCCGAAATTTACAACTAACCCGCTCTATAAATTCAGTGACAACGCAACCTTCACACAACGCCAAAATAAAGAACTATATTTCATAAAAAAATTTAGACCAAGTTTAAACACCCTGGGCCAGGAATATTAAAACAAAAGATAAGTCCTCCGAAAAGGAGAGGCAAAATTACACCAAGGCCGCTACCATAAACAGTCACTCGCACTGACGGAAATATGCCTTAGTTAAAAAAAAGGAAAAAAATTCTTTAGTACAAATCTGACCCTGCAAATCTGACATACGATACAGCTAAGGGTCAGACCCGATTCTGATTGGTCAACATGTTGATGACGTCTTGTTCTGCTAGAATGGACAGGATACAAACAGGGGGCAGAGATTGGTCACAATATTGATGACGTACTTTTCTGCTTGACTGGTCACCTAACAAAATACAGACAGGTGGCAGATCCAATGCAGCTATAAGTCGCGATGAAACGACTGGTCAAAACAGGAAACAAACAAGAGGCAGTTCTAATACAGCGATTAGTCACGATTGGTCAAAATGTTGATGACGTGGACGTCACGCTACGCTGGACTGACCACCTGACAGGCATTATAAAAACACGAACAATCTACAAAACACACCAGAATAACCCAGCGAACAACAACCACCATGGGTCACCACAATTGCTTAAGGTAAAAATGAATTCCTCGCTCTTTCGGGAACACCAATCCTCTGTATTGACTGCTTTCCACCACTTTGATCTGTTTTTTGTATTGAATACGTATCGCCACCGTGGGCCACTTCATCGAACACTTTGAACATATAGTATGAATGAACATACTTCAAACTATATCAAAACTTTAAAATGTCTGACTCCGTTGAGTATTATAAATGAATTTCTTGTGTTTGACGGCATTAGCTGTCTTTTTTTATATATAACTCTTTTTGATAAGGTTCATTTCAGGAACTGAAACATGTTATAATGTATATATAAAAATTAAAAATTGTATAATATAGCAGCATTTTCGAACTTCTTTTTTTACGAATATATATATATATATATATATATATATATATATATATATATATATATATATATATATATATATATATATATATATATATATATTCAACAATATAAGGAATGGTCATAATTGGACATCGACTTACTAGAAAGAGCAGCCAAACTCAAACCGCTAAATACCCTTATATTTATTAATTAATGATTTTTTGGCTATTTTTGAAATTAAATCAGCAGTTTATATTTGCTGCTGAGAATTTTGAAAATTTAGACCATATGGACTGGAGGCGTCTTTACTATCGCCTCGTGGACATATACTCGTCCTAGGCTTCTCTGCTGACGAGGCACGCCAGATGTAAATATATTTAATTTAATTTAATTAATTTGTTTACGAAAGGTGGCCGAAACTATGCATAGTCCAGAGATGAAAGGGGTAAACGTTTTTATTTCCCTTTCTATTTCAGAATTACAACTAATTTGCGGTTTGAGTTTGGCTGCTCTTTCTAATGAGTCGAATGTCCTATTATGGCCATTCCTTATATTGTTGAAATATAGTATATAGTCTTTGACTATCTTTCCTTTCTCACTAACCGCTGGTAGCAGAGAATTTTTTCTAGAATTTTTTGCTACCCATATATTTATTATTATATATATTATATATATATATATATATATATATATATATATATATAGATATATATGTACATACATATGTAGAAATATGTGTGTATATATATATATATATATATGTGTGTTGTGTGTGTGGTGGTGTATACTAGCAGAGATACCCAGCATTGCTGGGGATTCAAATGGCAAAGTTGGTATATAATATATTGCAGTCATTTTGAAACAGGTGATATGGGAAAGTGCAACATTGACAACAAAACATTTGTAGAGTAAATGCTGGGCTAATTCGACTAAGCAACATGCTATGCGTCCGTTTGGAGTGTTTCAGGCCCTAACCTGTCATGCAAAATTTGAGCTGGGGTTTGTGTGATTTTTGAAGGCACCGAAATGCTGTCAGTGGATATACTCTCCTTTGCAGCAGTGTGCGCTGTGTCTAACACGATACATCATCGGAATTTTGACACCTCACGTCGGGTTTGTTGTCCTACATCACTCATAGAGTAAATTTGGAGGAACTGGGTTGTTCATTCGCGGGTACCAGGGAACCAGTGAGGGGATAGATTTGCCCTTGAACTTTGACTCTTCGGCGTAAATTCATGTTTATCTATCTTCTTAGATTCACCAAACGATGTCAATTGAAATGCAGAGTTGTGTGGTCTGATATTGTTCAGAAAATCTTTTGACTGGACTGAAGCGCCTTCTAGAAGATCCCTAAGGAGTTGAGATGGTAGTGTTGGCAATGATACATGTCCGAATATGTTGTCATCTATTGCATTGTTTTGAGTTCTAAACGATAATAAATACCCTGAATTTCTATTTATATGATGCTATTTCTATTTTTTGACAGAACCGTTTCATCTCCAAGAAATCTCTCGACGATAAACTGATGACACACACAACACATAAAGAACTGATTTTACGGCTAAAGTCTTTTACCCGTGTCTCCTTAACTAATGGTTTATGATTTCACGAACTTTGAATTAGTTCCACATTACTATCCACATGTCCACAATAATATATACTAAGACATTTGCCTGAATTTATTTCGAAATATATTCTACTTTACAATAATTTCCTAAATAAAATGTTACTCTAATATACTATGACATTTCTTGTGTGTATATGAGTATATATGCAGTGCTACGTCGAGAAATGTTTCGATCCGCAAGGTTCCTCCGAGTGTGCTCTTCGCCGAGTGTCCGAGGCGATCGGTACGTTCACTATGAAAAAATTGGAGTGCTCAGAGCGAGACCCGCCGGCTTGCATACGATAAGTATGGAATGCCATCTTCATCTGAGAATCAAATGCCCGAGCTGGCGCTTCACTGCGTTTATATCTACGATTCAGCATTCTGTCCACTCTTGTGCTTCCAATCATTCGTGAACATAGACCCGCAATAATGATGTTCCACTTTCCTACACAGTGCGTATTTGTCAATCCTGCCTTTGGGTACTCGGCAGCCAACCCATTCAGTGCACGTTGTTGGTTGCCATCAGACGAATTAGGTAGCAGCATGTCGTCTACAAATAACAGTCGACCGATCACGTAGAGATGAATTGGGATACCTCTACCACAATGGCTGCGCATATTCAACCAGTTCACAAAAAAGAATGTGAGAAGGGGCACTAACAATGCACACTTCAACTAAGTGAAACCTTCACGTTGAAAACTTTCGACTTTTACATAAATACAATCATTGAACATCCATATAAGTACTTTATGGCAACCAGTATTTGCCCAGTAAGCTCACCTTCCTTGTAAACCATCCACAACATACCTCAGCAACGTGATCATGTGCCTTTTCGTGGTTTACAGCGTATTCCTCTTGGAAATGCCTCAACGTTTGCTGGAAGATCTGTCTTTGAACGATTATCTGGTCGGGTGTACTGCGTTCCGGACGGTAATCTTGGGCGCGACAACTTCCCTACTTATCGTTTCCTGAAATCTAGTGTAGACTTTTCTATAATTAGAACACACTCTCTGGTCTCTGTTTGAAAAAAATGTGATTGCCATCCCATATTACCATTACTTTGATGTTTTTTCCAGAGGTCCCATCCGCCTAGCATACATGGATCACTCAGAGAATACAATCTGTATTTAAGGTTTCTAAAATATCAAGCCGAACGTACTTTTAACCAAGCAGCTTTATCACATTTAAGTGAGTTTAGCTCAAATAAGCGTTCAACCGAAGAAGAACCTGCCGAATAAAATAATACAATCACGAATCCATTTCGATGTCCAAGTTCATTCAGGAGGGTCACTCTCAATTTGGATGCAAAAGTCTCCATATTTTTGTTTCTGATCCCAGCATCCACTGCAACTTCCAACTGTATTCTGTAGGTTGCACTGGATTTACCAATTTCCAGTGTTCGGCAGACCGTAGGGATTTTTAGGTTTTTAGACATTTAGGTAGTGACGAGTTGACAACTCCACCCCTTCCTTTTACCCGAACGTTCAGCAAAGAGTGAAAGAGGACCGAGCCTAATCAGAAACCTCTGTCACCAAGTATTTCTAAATCAGGCACCCTTATAAATATCCCTGTCTTAAAATAATATCTATACCATAGAGTGGAGAGTGTGTATCCTGCACAGAAGGCTGCTATGACCTCTCCATTAAGTTCACTGACGACATTCCTTCCAATCAATCCTTCTCACGGTTATCAGTGCCAAGGTGTGCACTGAAGTCTCCTTGCAGGAGAAATGACTTATCCCCAAATATATCTAAAGCTGAGGTGAATTTTCTTAGGAAGGATTTGTATTTGACCCCGCTGTTTGCTGCATATACTTACAGCAGCCACAGTGGTCCTACATATTCAGCCTTAGCTTCAAGAGGTGATCCCTCACACCTAGTAGGTTTCACTCCATAATACAATCCGAAAGCTGGGGATTGAGAGTATCCTAATCCCAC
>NW_021834419.1:0-47976 GCF_006345805.1 Octopus sinensis
AATAATTTTCATAAAAAACTATGCTTAAGATGAAACTCAAACACAGAATACAATAAATCTTGCAATAAAGAAGAAGAATTTTTCGAAGAATGAAAAAAATGAGATTTTAAATGACCTAGAAATTAATCATTTACCTAAAGTAATATGATTTATAAATTGCAATATAATAGAGATTTAACAAATTGGCCGAATTTTCTCAAGTTTATAATCACTCCAAAGAAAAATTACAAAATAAAAATTTTAGTGAATTTGATTTCCCCAAATCATTTAATTGGGTTTATAAAAGTGTTGTCACAAGAGTTAAAAACCAAAGGGAATGTCAAGCCTGTTATGTATTCGGAGCAGTTAATAAATAATTATCAATTTTAAGTTAGGATCTTTGGAAGGACAATATGCATTGAAATATGGAAAATTGGTTAGCTTTAGTGAACAGAATGTAATTGATTGTATTGGATATGATGGTTGTGCGAGTGGGTTAGAAGAAGATGTTTTTAATTATATCATAAGAAATGGTGGGATAAACACCGAAGAGCAATATCCCTACGAATCTAAAGTTCGTTGTCGTATTTATAATTAGAGTAATTTTTGTAGATATAGAAAAAATCCTTTAAAAGTAGTAAAATATGTAACAATAACAAATAAATCTGAATACGAAATGATGAAAACTTTGGTAAACATTGGTCCAATCACTGCTGCAATTAATGGTAGAAGTAAGTCTTTTTACTTTTACCGAACAGGTAGGGATGAATATATAATATGTAGGAGTTCATGACAATCCTAACTGCAGTCAAGAATTCACGCATTCAGTGACTGTTGTTGGATATGGCGTCGAAAATAATAACGACTATTGGCTCATTAAAAATAGGTTAAAGCATTAAAAATATTTAGTTGGGGTATTTATTTCGGAAATAAAGGTTATATAAAAATGTCAAGAAATAAAAATAACCAATGCGGAATTGGGTTATTCTTAATCTATCCTGTTCTCGGTTAATTAATTTGGTTAGAACTTTAGCATAAATAATTTTTTAATCGTTAAATTTCAGAAAATAAAACTCTTAATTATACCTAAATGATAAATTTATATTAAAATTTTAAATAATTTATTTCATTAATTGACAATGGTTGTTATTTTCATTAATCTATTCCTAGTTTAAAACCTATGATTTGGACACCAGTCACGAAGATATAATAGTTAGATTATTTTAAACAAATAATTAGCATGATGTTCAAGTTAATATTACAAGTACTCGTATGGCAACTTGTTCTTCTGACTATTCGGTTAAAATTTATTCATTAAAGGAAGGAAAAGACCCTACTCTATACTCAGATCTGAGAAAGTAATGAACATGTGTAATCAATTAGACATCGTGGCCCAGTTTATAAACTATCCTGGTCCCACCCGAAATTTGGGTCTCTTCTTGCAAGTTGCAGTTTTGATCATAAAGTGATCATTTGGGCTGAAGAAAATGGTGAATGGACTTGTTTGAAAAGTTTTGAGCTCGATTTCCCGGGTGTTTTATTTTTTATATTTTGTAAGTAAATTCCGTGATTTGGGGACCTTATATTCACGGATGTTGTCTTGCGGCTGTCTGTTCTGACGGAACAGTGTCTGTTTTTGATTTGAAGGACAACAATGACTGGAAGGCCGTCCATTTCAACAGCGAACAGGGAGGCTGTATGGCTGTAAGTTGGTCCAGTCCATATTCCTATGAAAAAACGAATAAAGTCGTTATTTTACGTAAACTTGCAACTGCTGGATATGACGGAACTGTAAAGATTTGGAGGTTGAATTATTTTATTTTATTTTTAGTCACGGAGAAGATGGGAGATGGAATTTTGAGGTTTCTTTAATGTGCGAAAGTGGGGTTATTGTGCGTGATGTGGCATGGTCTTCTATTATTGGAATGTCGTTTAATATGATTGCTGCATGTTCGGTTGGTTTGGATTGCATTTTTTAGGGACGTGTTGTTTATATATTTAAGTATACTAATAAGTGGGATTCTTATATTTTGATGGAAGCAGAGGATGTTGTTTGGAGTGTTTCCTGGTCTTTCTTTTCGGCGGATTTGGCTATTTCAATTGGTGATAATAAAGTTGAGGTTTGGAGAGAAGTTAATGGGAATTGGATACGTTCTGATTCTGTTTGATTTCATTGAAAAATATTGTTTTGCTGTTCTTACACATATTCTCGATTTTATGATACAAATATGTTTTGCTAGAAAGAAACGTAGAGTCATTCTTTAAAGAATTTCCCTGAGAAACAACAGCCAAGGATTTTAAAGGTGCGTAGTCAGTCTGAACTAAGTAAATTATTATAAATGCAATTTTCATATTTTATCAAATAGAGTATTTATTGGTTGAAAAGTCTTTTCACATGAGTTTATTATATCACATGGGTTACACTCACTGCCCATTTTCGACCTCGGATTAAAACTCTGATTATTGAATTTCTATTTTTATGGTGAAAAAATTAAATCTATTGCTTAATAGGTAGAGTTTGAGTTTTTTAATATCTATTCATGGAGGGTATATGAATGAATAAGAAATAAATTTAAAAGGCCGAATGTTCATAAAAAAGAATAAACGGTCTTCTTCATTTTTCGTACAAGCTCATGGTAGAACCAAAAAACCTACGAATAAGGTTATAGAACTCATATATAAAACCGGGATTCATTTACAATTCGGGTACAGGGAGAGTCACAGGGTTGGAACTCAAGAAAATGGATATATTTCATCAAAAGCTATTACGCAATTTACTCGGCCTAGATTGCCTAAAAAGAAGTTTTCAAACAAGAAGTTGTACTCTATGACGCAATCGGCTTGGTTTCAGTTGAAATTAATGTCAATCATTGTCAAAAAATAAAATGTTTGATTGTTTCAAAGAAAACATTAACTGTCAGTGTCATGACACCTGCCATGGTTTCACTCTCAGCTCAGTTTCACTTTTGCCTCGCGACATAATACATCGAGCATCGAATATATCGAAATATTGGTTTTGTTCATCTTTTTGTGGAAAACCTTAGAAAAAATGCAAGCCGAAACAATGCACGGGTTATCGATGCCTGCTAAAGAGGTAGCCCCTAAATCTACAGCTTTTGGTATCAAATATCCAAACTGTGATCTCAAAGGTCATTTTTGTGGTTTCTAATATCGGAACTGAGATATCAAACGTCATTACTGTAGTTTCTAATATCCGAACTGAGATGTTAAACGTCATTACTGTGGTTTCTAATTTGTAGACTGCGCGTTGACATGAATCTACCCATCCGTGCACTGAACGTGGGCTCTAAGAGGGTGAGGTTGATGGGATAAAACACTACAAATAATGAAAACGGAATAACTATTAATTATAATTCAACTATATCCATCTTGTAGAGCTTTTTAATATTTTAAGTATCATTACATCACAAAGTATCTGAAATTTACAGTATTTGAAATGTACAGTGTTTAAGGCAAAGGTAAAGTTTTCAGGAAACTGAGTTTAGGGCTCGCATTTTTGACTAGGTCGTAAAGATATGTCAAAAAAGATAGTCTAGTGATTCTTGTAAGTCGTTAAGAATTATTTTTTAGTTTATTGAACAAGAATAATATTTTAAATCAGTAACAATTAGCAATTCATTAAATAATAAACTAATGATTAAATGTATACTAACCAATAAAATCACAACAAATAACACTTATATTTTCTAACACAATTGTAACAAAACACGAATTTTAGTTATGACTTAATTATGTAAGTTATTTAATTAAGAATCCAGATCGTCAGTGATTTCTCTTCTTCGCTTGGAAGAAGAGTTTGCCACAAAATTCCCTTCATTTTCTATTTCTGGGTCAAAGTAATTGTTCAGCTGAGTGTCCTCACGGCATGCCAACTCCGAAAGTTGATTGGCAGCAGAGGCGTATTCTTCATTGTCTACTTTCACTCCGTATCTGTGTTCAATGAGTATACTCTCCAGCGTCCTCTTCAGCACAACCGACTGGATGTATGTATTAGTTCCTTCTTCAATGGATAATTTATCCATGTGACTTTTAAATAACTTTGGGACAACAACTCCATCCCATGTCAAGATAACTGGAATAATCTTTACTTGTGCTTCATATAAGATTGACAGTTCGTTTACAAGCAGATCGTATTTGTGAAATTTCTCCTCTTCAATTTGCTTTAGACGATCTTGTGAGGTAATCCTCACGTCGATTAAATTTATTTCTTTTTTCCTTTTGTAATACACAAAAATATCAGGTTTATTGAATTGGACTTTTGTTTCAGTCATAATTGACGTGTCAACTCTGATTTTGACAGTTTAGGTAAACATTATTGACACAACCGAATGTCCTTTCAAGTTCCTGCTTCGTTTAATTCCATACATTCGATATAAGTGAAGATGGATACACTTAACCACTTCATTACTTCTTCTGAGATAATTACTGTTTAGGATCTTACCACATCGCGTGGCTAGATGGTCAACTCGTGCATTTTAGAAAGAATTCCTTCACTTAAGCGTACGATGTTACTCAATCAACGTCTTAGTTACTTGCGAGACAAGTACAATCTCTCCTTATTTCTTGCCAACACTTCGACGTGATCGGAGTACTGTTCGGATAATAAGGTCCAATTCATCACACTCATTGGCTCAGATCAACGTAGTAGTTATCAGTGAGATCGCATACCTTTTTAAGGCATTGAATAGGTTCCGTGCATCGAGGCTAGTTTTTTTTATAGAATTGCAGCCATACTTGCAAACACTCTACTGGACACTTTATCTTTTTGAGCATAAGGCTGGACTTTTTTTATTTTTTATTTAACCTAAGAATCACCAACAGTTAATTAGGGTAATTAATTAGGTGATTCCAACAATCCTCAAAATCTTTCTCAGCTTTTCCCGATGTTGGACTCTGGACCCAAAGCAAGTGCGGGACGGGCGGGGAGCAGTTTTTGTGAGGAATTGAATCAAGGACTGTCAACCTTACTCCAAGACTCAGACTAGATCACAACATACCATGTTGTAGTCGTGTCCATCACAGCTGCAAAAAATTTGATAAAGGAAACTTGAGCCTACGGTCGTACTCAACGAGGTACAGTGGGGAAAAAAGTCATGGAACGCTTGCATATTTTAACTAAATTTAATAAATCCCCTCGAAAATAATATTAACTACTGTAGTTTAAAAAAGAAATTAGGAATATAAGACATTTTAGATTACTTAAAAAACTTTACTAGCCAATCTTTTTTTTGTAAGGATAAATAAGCTTCTAACATTCAAATGGAGTAATGTTTTCCCATTCTTCATTGCAAATTGTTTTCAATTCTTGAATATTTTTCGGTTTCCTTAAACCAACTTTCATTTTTAAAATTTTCCATAAATGTTCGATTGGCTCGAGGTCTGGTGATTGATAGGGCCATTGAAAAGCAATTATTTTGTTCCTCATGGACCATCTTTTCCTTAAATGGGTTTCACAGTTCCTTGCAGAAACGTAGGAAACCCTGTCCATTCTTTTGCGTCGCCTCCTCGAAAGCAAGGCTGTCAACTGAGGTGTCAGTGTGGAGCATAATCTTCCTTCTGAGTAAGTTCAAACGTTCCGCTTTCGAACAAGGCGTGTAGTTCAGTCCGAAAAGTTTTATTTTTGATTCATCCAACCATAAAATATTGTTTATAAATTCATTTTCTTTATCTAAAAGATATTTGGGATTTTAATTCGTGCACAAATGTGTATTTTCTTTAATAACGGAACAAGACGGGGCCTTGAGCAAGAACGTTTGTTATTTTTTTCGGAGCACCTGATCTTGGTCGATTAATGACAGTTCGGTCATGTTTCGATCAAATAATAATATTCCAAACAGTACTTTTTGGTAATTAAATCATTTAAAAGAAAAAAGAAGCTACCCAAAGATAATCATTCATATCTTATTGCAGAAAAAAATCCATATTTCTTTGATAGTACCATCACTTTTTTCCACATAAAATTTGACATTTTTTCAATTAAAGTGCAGTTTCAATGATATTTATTTGAAATTCGTGAAAATAATTAATAGAAAATAGGTTAAAAAGAATACACGATTTCCTTATAAAAGTTATAAAAGCTATCAAAAATAGTACCGAGGCCTTCTTCACATCCACCCATGTCGACACTAGTAAGTTTCGTTGGACTCTTGCAAAGCATATGTTGTCCAATGCTGCTCCTTTCCGCTCTGGCAATTGTTCTGAATACATAATTGATTTTTAGAAAGAATCCCATTCACCTCTACAAAATTTCTGACTTCAGTAACCCCACCAATGCTGCATCTTAGCTCCCTGGATAACTCCACTCACTTTAGTCATCAAGTTTTTCAGGTTGAGGGGCGACAATATACCAAAAATTTATTTTAGGATAAAATCGGACAAAACGCGATTAGTATTATTCGACCAAGTCAAAATTAGTCGTCTGAAGTATGAGAAAGTTGACAGAACGGTATCTGACAAACCAGAGTGCATAGCCCACCCACAAAATGGCATGCACTCTACACTATATTCTACACGGTTACACTCGAGGAGGGAGAAAACACGACCGTCCAACTTAAATATCACAAAACGCGGGAAAGATGAAGTTGGAGGGAAATTATATATGGTTTTCCGTGCAAAAGCAAATATGCACCTTTTGTGCGAGTTGTGGGGAATCTGTACCTAGCATACCAAAATGGTTTTAGTTTGATTTCCGTGAAAAATGTGTCCAGGTGGCACAAGCTGATAACCTCTGTATATAAAACCTGAAGAATTTAGGTTAATGGGGCTAAATTCAAAATTTTAAATAAAATTTTCCAAGAGGCTGGGATTTTACCCACAACCACGTACTTCCCAAAAAACATGGTTAATGGAACTTATATATCATTAAGAATTAAAATTTATTAAAATAACACATTAAATAAGGTTTAATATTTTCATCCTTGAAGTGTTCTGCCTTTTGCTAAAAGTTTATTTAGCATCGAGAAACTTCTTTCGAAAGATAATGTGGTTCCCGGACATTTCCATAAATACACGAATAATTCAGGAGGGAAATCTCTCAAATTAGCTTCTTGAATGCTATTCCAGGGCATTGAATTTGTTCTTTTTTAAAATATTTTGCAATCTCACATGGATCTTCCTCAAAGTCGATAGAATTAATACATTGAATAGCATCTTTAACAGTACAAATACAGTCAATTAAATAAATATTGGTTGGGTTGTCAATCTTCCCAGCAATAATGTTCACATATTTTTTTAAAGAATGTTGAGTTTCGTCTAAAAATATTTGACTCCCTTTGAAATATTGATAATTACTAATTATCAATATTTATTTCAATTCTCAATCAAACAAGAATTCATGTGACCCTGCATCGTTCAGGCCGATCTCTTTCCTCTTGGTAATCTGAAAAATCGTTGAAAGAGTTATTCTTAGTTTAATCAAACAAAAAGATAGAAGAAAAGCGTTAAGTCCCAGCGTCAAGGACGCAGTGTGCGTTCCTTTGTTTTTAAAAAAAAGTTTAATCAAACACAAATTCAATCTATCCAAATCTCAACATGACTTTCGCCCACAACAGTCAACAATAATTCGCCTCATAAATCTGACAAATTACAATAAAATCTCTCGAATCCGCCGATTTTTTGGCCTGTACACAAATCAGAGACGTTTTAAAATTTAAATGTTAATTTTTACATTATTAAATAAAAAAATTTAATGTTAAATAATCAATTTTAACTGAAAGTTACAATCCTTAAAATCTATACAATCTTTAAAATTTCATTTTTTCAAAGGAATCATAAATTTTATCTTTTTTATTCGATTTTCTAAGCAGTTCGCCAATTTTCATAATATTTTCGTGATCGTCAATATTTGAATTTTTGATTAGAGAAATGTAAGTTTTAATGGTTCCGAGTGCTCTGAAAGCTTTCAATAGCTCAACTTTTTTTAATATAATCCTTTTCGTTACTTGTTTCATAATTTTAGTCATTAAATAAAGTCAAGTACTGATTGAAATTTTTCATCTTCTCTGGATTTCCCTTCCAACAAGAATAACGAGCTGTTAAACGAGCCGTCACTAATTTTTAATGAAAAAATCAATCAATTTCTGAGATATCAAATTGTATTATCTAATTTTATGAAGGAGAAACAAAATGTTATAAGAACTGCATCATTATCCAGACTAATAGACTCCTCGCCAAAGCAACTATTTTTTGTAAAACAAGTTGAATTTTATTGCATGTGTTCGCTGTGGAAGAAGATGAAAAAATGTAAGTTTACTGTTCACTTTACGACTATGCTCTTCACAAAGTTGACGATCCAATGTGGAATTCCAAAGCAATCCAATACGTGGAACAAAAACTCGTGATCAACTGAGTCAAATTACTCCTTATTTAAAAATTGGTTAATGGGGAACTTCTCTTTGGCGCCTTTAAATTGCTTCCTCGTTCTAAGCTGATTATCTAAATCAGTGATTCTCAACCTTCTTTACTCAGGGGCCGCAAATTAAAAAAAATTATAGGGACCGCAAAATGTCGATTCGCAGACATATGTTGATCCAAACATCGCTACATTTTTATTTGCATTATTGACTAGATTCGGAAATCGGTTCTCTCTAATTCTCGAATAAAAGTCAATTATTGAAATGTTGCTGGACAAACTTTTCAGTTCAACATCATTTTGCAAATCAATCAATTCCAGTTGGTAAATGCCGGAAACCTTTTCACTTTTCATAATTAATGGAGATGCAAATAATCTCATTAAATTTGTACCTTCTCTAAAGCTCTGTCAGCTTAAATTAAATACTAAAAACCTGAAATCTTGCATCAAATTGCGAATTTATATTTTCAATTATTTTAAATATTTACCAGTTGAGCCACTTTCGGAATTTTTCGACAAATAAGGAAAATGTGTGTAATCATTATTTGCGCTTTCCATAAACTTAATTTCTTAGCAAAAGTCATTGATATATCCATAAATTTGGTAATTTAGCTTATTTCCCCATGTAGTTCGACATTTAAGGCAGAGAGATGCACCGATAGATCCAAATAAAATGTTAAATCTGCTACCAAGGACCGAAACCGAGGCAAGCCGAGTCCTCCGAGATTTTCGGCCCCAAGACACTCCGCTTCCTTCGCTCGCTCGGCCGACGGATTTCAAGGACTAGCCACGATCCAAGAGAGTATTCTTGGCTCCTGGAACGTCTGTCGTTTGCTGTGATCCGAGGGAACGGCTTCGCCATTCGAGAGGCTGCCCGGGTGTCTCGTGAGGCCAGTAATTAGTTTAGCTATCTTTTCACTTCCATTCACTTTAATTCTTAGTTCAGAAAAAACAATATATATATCAAAAAAAAATCTGCTACCCATCCATTCTCTTTCAATAATGCATTTTCCACTTTATTTTCAGTGAATAAAATATTTTCAGAAAGAAGTTGATAAAATCTACATATAAAAATAAAAGAAATTAACCTTTTTGGACAAGAGCTACGACTTAACACTCTTACTACTGAAAAAAGGACATCGCCATAATCCGAATCGATTTTAGTTGAAAATGGTTTAAATTTTCGGTGATTCAAGGCGTTCGCCCGAATCCAATTGACAATTTTTATCACTACATTAGAAACATTTTCCATTTTAATATTTTTGGAAATTAGGTTTTCCTGATGAATAATGCAATGATGCCATAATACTGAAGTCCAGTTATTATCACACCTCCATGTATTCATAAGTCCACGAAAACCAGTTTTTTAGTTTCTCAGTGAAGTGAATACAATAAAAAATTCTTCGTATATTCGAAAGTTACTCCCCTTATAAACACTACTAATTGTTCAAAATATCTTTGGAACAATCAAGCGCAAAAAAATAATATTGAAAATCTTTACTAATTCTAAAAATGACGAAACAATTTTCATACTGTGAAAGTTCGTTAATCGGATTATCAGATATATCACTGACTCTTCTAGTAATAGTATCATTACTTAGAGGTTTGTGTGGAATATCGAAAACAGCGGGCGAACAACATTCCGATGCAAATATTTCGATTGCCGTTTTATATAATTCTCTATCAGAATAAGACTTCATATTTTTAGCCAATAGGTAACTAATTTTGTATGATGTCAGGTTAATATTAGACGAATATGTGCAACTTTAAATAATCTTCTTTCATTTGTTTTAGTTTTTTCGTCCGAGAAACACCAGTGAATTTGTCATAAAGAATAGAGTCGTTCGATTGTATACGTTTTTAAAGTTACAATAATAGAATTGCATATTAGGCAAAGAGCCTTTCCATTGACCTTAATAATGAAATATTTTTCCTTCCAGATGTGTTCAAAAATCCTATTTTCCTCGGAAATTTATCGATAACGTTTAGAATTCGACATGAAAACAAATAAAAAAACGTGACAATTTTTTATTCATAAAATTTAAAAATATTAAATCAAAAAATAAAATATTTATAGAAACATAAACCCCTCAATAATGAACTCTACAGAATCACCCATACATCCGAGATTGCAAAGAAAGTGATGTTCACGAAGTGGCTGCTCTTTGGACATGTCTTAAGAGCCTCGGAAATGACGCCGGCCCATCAGAGCATGGAATCCTACTTCTGCTCATTAAATAAAACGGCGTGGGGAGCGTGGGTACGACTAACAGAGCGTATCCTGAGTCGGATGGCAAAAGTGGAATCTTAATTAACTTTTTGATTCCGCGAGATTGCTTTAATAATAATAAACCCCTCAATTAAATCCTAGGGGCCGCACTTAAAAATCACTGATCTAAATTAAGCCAAATCCCTCGACGAAATCGGCAAGTTTATCATTTACACATTTGATGACAAGTTTGTACAAAGTTGACATACACGTTATAGGGCGTAAGTCCATCGGAGTCTCACAATCACGTTTTTTAGGGATCAAATAAGTTACCCCAGTGTAAAACCAGTTATCAGGCATGTACTCTCCGTTAATTATTCTGACTATTTCTTTACACAGAAAAAGTTATACGTTCCGTTACATCTAGTCAGGTGCATATTTGAGCATATCCATAATAAAATTACTTGCAAGTTGAGGTCGCATGGTTTCACTTTCAGTAGACCTCACATCCACAAAATCATAAAATACGGCTTCCATATTTTTCTTGCTCCAGACATCTTCTCAAAATCACAAGCATTCCCCATCACTAAACCCATATAGGGTGGCCTCATTGGTCGAAGATAAATTTCGGTAAAATCTTCTGAATCCTTCTTCGAGGTATGAATGGATATCTCTTTCTGTTTCATTCCAATTTGATTTTTCAATATTTAAATTCAATAATATTTTTCACCATTTTCTATCCCTATATATGCTATTAAATTACCCTAATTTTAAACACTTTTTTTCACAAACTTATGTCCAAAAGTACGACATCCAATTCAATATCTCTAATTAAACAAATGTCTTAGCTTAGACAAATTTTTTAAATTTTATTTATTCTAATATATTTAAAAATGATATTTTTCACTAAGTGACAACTACCGTTCTTGATAAAAAATTGTTTAAAACAAACAAAACCATAAAGCCACAATTAAAAATATTCAAAATCAAATTCATTACAAAACACTTAAAATCACAACAATTTCAAAGGAGTAATAGCCAGAAGCACCCTTTTAACACAGTCATCTACAGATGAACGCAATCCATCATCCTCAGAAATCACATCCTAATTAATTTATAAAAACAAAATACTTTCGAAGCCACATTAACAAAAGCCCTCGAATCGTCCACATTGACAACAATTATATTCGACTCCGCACAAGAGTCAACACAATCAGAACCAAACATATCCGACAACGTTCGACTAAGACACTTCTTCATCTCATTGGTGTCAATTTCCACTTTCTCCTCCACCAAGGACTCAACATCAGGTTCACCTGCAGAATTTTCGTGAGCTTTGAGTATAATAGACAGCACTACGTCCGCATATAAATCCGACCCAGGACTAGATGACCACTATTGATCATCACATAAACAAACCTCCATAATTACATAATCTTTAAAAAAAGTGACACCCACTTTGTCAGCAACTACAATCTTGGAGGATTTCGTGTCCTCTGTAATAGATTCCGTCATTTGTCTCAACATTGTCTTAACCTGGGCCATCGACCCCGAATAAGGAATTGTCTGCCTTTGTAGAATGGATCCCCTTATTAGTTTTGTATAATCTATCAACAAATGTATAATAATTGTACCAACCAGTGACTTGGGAGGGGTCCATAATACGGTAATTGAAATTCCGTTTAACAACAACCCCCGAAATTCTATCTCCTGCCCCAAGTCGTTTACCTGCAGCCAATTTTCCAACAATCTGATTTATAAGCCCGAGATATTACTTTGGCTGTTCTTTCCCCTTTAAAAGACAATTCTACAATTTCCGTATTGGCTGGGTCGTGTAGGTCAATATTATAGTGAAGATCGTCCTCATATTCTCTTATTAAAGCACCCTTCAGTCTCCCCATCACCGACCGCTCTCCATGCACTAAAATCTGCCCTCAATACAAAATTCTAAACAATATGAGAGGGTTTTATAGTGCGGATAAATTCGCTCGTCTGCTTATAATCTGTGTGGGCAGAAAATGAAATGTACTCCACAGAACATTTCAAAGGCAGAGACCCTCCCTGAGAGGTCGGAACAGTCTCTGGCGACCTCAAAATTGCCTACATTGACATAACACTAAAAAACTCGCGCAAGTGTCCCTTCGACACAATATCCGGCAATAATCACTCCATTTTTGGGATCTGTACACCACATTTCAAAAAGGTCTCTACTAAGTCCACTCTGCATCATTCCGGGAGAGGCAAGCACCACGGAAGGACCAATATCATCAAACTCGTCCAAACTCTATTTTTACACAAATATATATACACGAATATTTGAAATATGCTTAAACATAAACGGGTTGGAAATCGATATTTGTTTCCGTATTTTCTCGTTCATGGAATCCACAAAAGTCTGGAAGACACTCATACATTTCCTGGCCAACTGGGAGGCGTAGTATATCGGTATTCCGTGAAGACTCGGATTCTGTTCCCAGAACTCGTCTAAATATCAATTTTCCGCTATTTTTGACCAACCGAGTATAAGCAACAGTTCCTGAGCTCGTCCGAGGGCGAATACTGGAATTAAACACCGTCCACCGCGGGAAACAATTTCCTGAACTCGACTAGTGAATCGATGTTCTCTGTTTTCCTGTGATTCGTGGATATTAGTCCCATAAGTTGATTCCTGCAGTCAAAACGAATAAAAATCACAATTATGAGCACATCCGGTTTAGTTTTGGGGATTTCCGCGGCCATTAAATGTCGATCCTCCTCACATGAAAAGTCCCCGGTATATAAGACTTTCACTCCCGCAATTTCAACAAGAAACATGGCAGCCCCGAGGACATGTCCTGCTGAGGTGCATGAAAATTTTATTCCGTCGACAATCATTTCCTGGTGGTAATCAATGGTCTCAATCTTGGCCATGCTGTCGGCTATGTCTGTTAGGGTGTATAGAGGACGGTCGGTGTTGGCAAAACTATTTATTTTTTATTATTTATTTTATTATTATTTATTTTATTATTATTTTATTATTATTATTTTATTTTATTATTATTTTTGAATAAAAAATATAAAAAATGAGTTCTTACCAAACTTTGGCGTAATCAGTCAGAAGCCAGCGATAAATAGCTTTTGTTGCATGTGTCATGAAACAACGTCCACGGAATGTAGTTTTTTGTAATAAATACGGCAACGAACCACAATGATCAAGGTGGAAACTATTTTTAGTATAAATAATTTACTGGCTTATTAAAAGAAGGTCAATTTTATCCAAATCTACAGAATCAAAAAATGGGAGAGAGTCCAGACCATATCTGCCTGGATGTATTCCGCAGTCTAACTATTTGTATTAAAATTAATTTAATAATACCATCACTACTTTGTTTTTGAATTCGAGAATTATACAAGAACGACCAACTTCCTGGCCGGCTCCTCTAGTCATTAGAACTCATAAAAATACAGTGGATAGACTGAGAGTTTCTCAAAATCACCTAACTCAACAACACCTGACATTTGATTTAAATTTAAAACTACAAATTTATATTTATGAATGAATCAAGATTATTTATTTTATTAATATTTCGTAAAATATCACAATATCAAGCATATTTATTATAGCACTATATTTATTGCGAAATTTTTAATAGGCCAGAACTACGTGATTTTGTTGATTTTCAAAAGCGCTTGAAAATTAGCTGCAAAAAAGTACAAGTCATTAAATGAAGTCAATAATACGGTAAACATGACCATTTTTATTTTGATAAGCAAGAAAACGAGTTCGGAACTGTCAAAGCTTCACCCAATTTAATATTTAAAATCAAGAAACCGACCAACAATTTTTTTAATACTACTTTAGTAGATTATTTGTTTATAAGAGTTTGGAAATTAATTTTCCCAAAAAAAGTTAAGGATAATTTACGAATATGTGACTCAGAAATTTGATTTTATTTATTATTAAAGATCCCCGAAAAATCATAATTATGTTTTCTTTGTATTCCATATTAAAATTTTCCACATAACTTTTTTTTACGTTTTCTTGTTTTTTTATTAATCGTGAGGTGAGTGTGGAGGATGTTACCAAAAAGTCGTCATTTTGAGCTGAGAATATTTATTGACAGCAATTTCGAACCTAATATTTTGTATAGTGCTAAGTTTGGTAGTAATTTTATGATTTATTTTTTATAGTTCCTTTCAACTGGATTCGGTTTAAATTGTTCAGTTCTAACTTGATAATTCACCGTTAAAAATTACGAAATTATAATTTTGTGGGCAAAAAGTATTAAAAATGTTTTACCATTCGACTTTCGATGATTATGTTAACTCAACAAAATCAAAAGTTGTTTCAAATTATTTAATAGCTGAAGTGTGCTAATAAGTGAATTTACAAAAATTGGAGCATTTTGTAGCATTGCTGACCCAAAAATTTTACAAAATCAATAAAACATAAAGAAGTTAAGTAGATATATTAATTAAAGGAATTCCAAAAATTGATGAAGCGATATTTTGAGATAATTCAATATTTTTAGTTGGATTTGTGCGTGTTATTTGCTTATCTTGCTGTCTGTGCAACTATCGTTCCAGAGATCCTAGAAATTTATATTCTTTATTCAGTTGATTTTGCTGGCTGTTTTACTAGGAATTGTCTCTCAATCTTGCGACCCGGTACTGTGTTTTTAATAAATAAAGATACAGTTCCAAATATTGTTAATAAATTTATAATTTTTATTATTGTTAAATATTATTTTTAGTTTAACCCTAAAATTATAAAATTCAAAAGTTAGTTAGCGTGTTCATTATCGCTTTGTTGCTTTCTTTATTTTACAATTATAATTTACTTTTTTCATTACATTTTGGTGATGATTCTTTTGCTCTGATATATATTGATGTTATAAAACGAGCTTTTCAAATCTGAAAAATGATAATCTAGTGTAATTTATTATTTTAATTTATAAGAGAAAAACTTGTGTCTTTTACTTATATTAAATACCATATCAAATTATTGTTTACCGTATAGGTAGCCATACTTTTTGCAGGCTTTTTGATTGGATTAATTTTTAAGACGAAAGTGATTGCCCACAAATATAGATTGATTCAAAAATTCGGGAAATAGTAAACTATACTGTTTCTCTTATAAATTTTTGGAAAAAATAGAATCTGTAATTGAATTTCGGTTTATGTTAAACATTCTTGTAGCTGTGGAAGTAAAATAAATTATGAATTCTTGGTTTGCAAAAAGAGCGCTGGTCTTTTTCCCGTAACTTGAAATTCAACAAAACTATTTATTCGATTTTTTATTAGAGCCCTGGGTTTGAACAGAGTGACAGAAAATGCTTAAATATCACGACACTTGTCTCATTTTAGAGAGGAAAGTGCATAGTCTAAAACTTCACGTAGGGGGAACGCCTTAGAGAAGTGAATTTTTAATTTTTTGATGACTTTTATTCAAAAATAGGCAAGAGTCGTTCTCGAATTCGACCAAAACAAAAAATGATGATTCGACAGTGTTGGATATAGATTTGAAAGATTAAGTAAAAAAAGCTTTAAATGTAATTTAACAGGTAAATAAATGCTCATAATTTATAGAAACAAATATCTGCGATAGTATTGATTGTGTCTCTGAAAGAATATTTTGTGAATTTTTTTTTGATAATGAAACATTAATTTTAAATTTAATAAATAATAGACGTAGAATCCCACTGTCATCACTCCGAATGAAGGTTCCATGCATCTAATATGCAACCCGGATTTACAAGTAACGCCGTCATCAGTAATCTCACTGCGGAACCGGATGTCTTAATCAGCCACACTACAAAAATAAAAAAGGGGGACAAGATGGAGCAGAAACACATGCCTATGTTTGAATTAGTTATTTTATATGTAACATGTTTTCTTTCTTTCTTGATCTTTACAAAAAAAATGTGGCCGGCCTGAACGAGATGTCAACGTATCGTTTACATCTTGCGGCAGGGCTAAAAAATTAACTTAAAACAATTTATCTTCACAATTTTAAATTACCAGCACATAAGATGGCCTGGATGTTCCCCCGAAGATCGGCAACGAGACTCTTTAGAGAAGATCAAATGTCTCGTTGTTTTTACTTTTTTGTGAATTATGAACAAAATTGACAATAGTTAAATTTGGCAATTTTATTATTAATTATGGTATTAAATTTCTATTTTAGTTATTTAGATATTTGTTGATAAATTAGTATTTTATAACTTTTATCCATTTTTAATTATAAATATAAATTACGCTCTTAAATATTTTTGCTGATTATGTCTTTTGTTATTTCTTTTATTCTAATAATCAACTCATTAATTTTTTTGGTATTTTCAACTTATAATGTTTTAGACCTTCACAGGCATTGCAGTTTACGTTGGATCAGTCCTTTTAATATACTTCAAACACACTATTAGTACTTTAAACAGTCCAAAACCATTTTATACTGCCATTGCTATTGCCTTTTCAATTGGATTTCTAACCCTCCTTTCCGCAATTTCTGGTTTTATAGCACCCGTCAAAAGATCGAAATGTCAAAGATATTTTGTAATCGATTAAGTTTTTATTTATTAGTTCATGAGTTTCCTGTGGATTTTGTTTTTTGCGATTTTTACCTTCTTAATATTTCTAGTGATAAAAGATAAGCAAATTATACCCATAGTTCCTAAACGGATTGATGAAATGGTTCAGGAATACAACTTTTATGCAGTTCCTGTCGATTTTATACAACAAATTGTGAGTTATTTTTAACGAATTTTTAGTTTAAATGTTGTGGAGGATGGGGAGGACCGTCGGATTATTCAAATAAGACTTTACCCCGTTCTTGTTGTCCAATTTCAGCAACCAATTGTACTTCCCCGATGGGATATAATGAGGGATGCAGTACTTTGATTTCATATTATTTTACCGAGTATTTCAAGGTCATTGTCGGGTTTACTGCCGCGGTTTTGTCTTTCCAGGTTTTCTAATTTTTTAATCATTTTTAGATTATTGGAATAATCTCGGTCTGTTATTTGCTCAAGACAGATAGTCACGAATATTTTGAATATAAAAATTATTAGTTATTAATTATTCCTTGATTTTCGTTGTTTGATGTTAATTTTGTCTTTTTTTATTTTAACAGTTTTTTGGAACAAATTTATTTGATCAATACAAAAATCTCATTTATTCCGAATTTAAGCAAAAATTGATCTTGCACGTGTTTATGTTCAAAATTAAATTTTATTTTGCGGTTTTAAACAGACGGTAAAAGGTATTTTGTTTTCGGTAAAATAACTTTACATCAACAATCCTCTTTTCAGAATGACCCTAGTTAAACAATCAAAAATAAACGCAAATATTAATAGCTTAATTGTATAGCAATTATACAATTAACAAAACTAATTATAAAACTGCTGGGAGCCAGTCCTTCCCAACTGATTTTTCTCATGCCTGTCCTAACGTAGGAAAAAGTCCTCATATCAGGACCCTTTTTAATTAATATCATAACAAATTTGTATTAGATTATAATAAAGATTCCTGTTACTTCTATACTAGCAATAATATGCCACGATATACAAAATATTATTTGTGCATCTTCTTTTATTATTCAATTTGAAGTTAATAATAATTATTATTGATTGAGCATCAAAGACTGGTTACATGTATTGACCTTGATAAATCAATTAATTTTCTGATAATCAAAATTTTCGATATGTTAAATAAAATTAAATGTAATGTTCTGGTTTTATCTGATTATCCATTTTTATCATGGCAGCCTACATTTTTATTGTGATTTATTAGAAAAAAATAAAATACTTTTTGACTATTTTTAATAAATTTTTTAATTAAAATTAGACTAAGATACATGATAACCACGCCTCACAAAGTGATGATTTCCCGTCGGTTCTGAAACTCACTGGATCAACAGGTGTGATAAAAACGGGATGACGACAACCTATAGCGGCCTGTCCATGTCGCATATTATAAAGGCCCTGTTATTAGTGCGTGAACAGTATCTCTTGCTGGAATGCACATTCGAGGAAGATCAACGTGTGTTTCATAGAGGTCCCTTGGGTTCCAAAGAGTTGGGTATTTATATATTATCAAACTGATATTAAAAATATCTGTGTTTTATATTAATCAAAGGCAGTATACGACTGGAATAGGTTCGAGTGGAATTGGCTCACTGAAGGACCCATTGAAGGAGAAGACAAACTTTGAAAAAAAACCTCTAGTCCTGGGTGACCAAAGAGCATGAGTTCGACAAATTTCCATCGGCGAGATGATGAAACAACAAACAATTTCAATAAAAAAATTTATTTTTTAATATAGTAGGTTCGAAATTAGATTTCTATCATTCTATTCTCTTTAATTTTATTTTGGTTTTATGACATTGACAAGCATGATTTCAAAAATGTAGTACTCTTTAACCAATTAACAAAACTAAAAATCAATAAAAAGATGCGAAAGTACTCTTTAATTGTGGAGAAGTACCAATTCCTTCCACTTGCAGTTGAGACGTCTGGTTCTTTGGGCGAGAAGGCAATCAGCTTCGTTCAGGAGACGATAGTACGCTCGAACTCTTTCTCGATCGCGTTAGCCTCTTGCCCAGTAAAGCATCACCCCCTTTAAGTCATCCCTTGTGTGAGAAGGTAGTCCTGCCCACGACTTGACACAGAGAGATGAGGAAATTATTTAGTGAAAGAAAGTTTATCACCGAATTAAACAATATCCTACCAGTTCTTATATAATCATCTTTTTCTGAAAATGTAGAAAAAGGTTGATATTGGAATACTTTATGGACAATGCGATCTCTCTGATGTAATTATATAAAATATAAATCGATAGAAGAATAGAAAGGTCGATAAGACGACATATGTAGATTGTGAACTCGATCGGCAAATATCAAAACATTGTGGGGACTGTAAACACGTTTACTCTGAGTTAACCCTGGATATCAGAGATCGAACAAAATGTTTCAATCAAAGCATTTTTACCCAAAAACGTGATTATACGAATGTAAAATTGTTTCTAAACAAGGAGGACTTACTTTGAAGTTGAAGAAAATAACTTCATTGGTTGTTTGAAGATGTTGGGTTGCCCTCAAATTACGGGATCTGTGACCTAATAGCACATTGTGAAGGGACGTTATGAATGAAGACTGTGCGGACTACTGAGGACACGAAGGTCTGAGAACTATTCGTATAAATTGGATATCCCTTTATATGGTCATAGATGAGATATGGTGTAGTAAACTTGTTCAGGCGAGTTGCCTTTCGTTGATAAAGTAGGGAGTGGTTAAATAGGGATAAGATTTTTATTAATATAAATCAGATTTTCTTGGTTGTTTGGACATTAATAATTGAGAACTGATAAATTAAGACCAAACCTGAGGTATTTTTCTGAACACCAAACCCAATTTATTTTGGACATTAAAGCCTCAGAACAAACACTAATATGAATAAAGCAACAATCTTGTTTGTCTATGTTTAGCTTGTTCATTTCTTTGACAAATATTGTCAAAATTATCCCTTTTGTGTTAAAATTTTAAGATGACAGCTTTATACATCAGAAATTGAGGAAGAACCAACAACTAGTCTAGACGAACAGACAGGTTAAAATCATTCATTTACATTAACCGTAACCGCAAGTTGTTTCCCTATTTAATCACCAGACAGATACTAAACTTCGTAAGCTGATTTTAATTGATGATTAAGAAAATTATATCTCCTGTGTGGCCTTATTAAGATACTAGTTATAACCCACGTGCGCATTATCACAATTTCATTCAAAAGACTCACCTAGTTTATAAGAGATGTGGAAAAAAGTTTTCAGAATGAACACACTCACTTTTTAGTCGTGATGTGAATTTGAGTTATTATAAACTAAAGAGAGTAACATTGTTAGGACTCTTCCTGCCCAGAAACTTCCTAAGAATAAAGTCATGGACATTAACCAGGATTGAGGAGGCCAGAATGAATTCAGATTCTAGGACAATAGTGTAAATAATACTTCGTTTCATGGCAGCATCGGCGGTGAGGTCGATTCTATTTTCGCGGACTATTTTTCCACCTTTTTTGGATGGCTTCAGCGACCTCCGTGTGACCCGTGATTGTCCTGACACGAATGTACCTGAAGTGTATCCTCTGGATATCTCCATCAATTTAGCCTCGTCCAAAATAACTGGGGCGTGGTCTACATAGTACCGACAATGCTTTTTCTCGAAACTCTGAGGAATGAGTCCTTAGAGCACCTCTTTGTAGTACTTTTTGAGGAGAGTGACAATAATTTTATTCTTTTTGAATTTGGAAGAGCTGTTTATGGACACGTTGTTGAGTATCTGGATCATGTCTTTATCAAGCACTCCTTTGGGGTTCCTGCTCTGGTCAATGACTGAGTGGATGTAGCGGGAGATCATTCTCCACTTGTGAAAGTTGACTAGCCCGTCGGTGAACGAATCGTTGCCACTTTCAAAGCAGTATAAATCTTTTTGAATTATTGCAAAAAATGGAATCTGCATTTTGAATGAGTGTGGTTAACCACTGGTGGATTTCTAGAATCCTCTAGCAACTTTGTCCGGTAATTGGCCATATTTCGACGGGGATTCATAATATCTTTCAACATGGTGTATGTTTTGAGAGAACTGGAGGGGATGACGTCCCACAGTTTGTGCATCCGAGCCACAGCTGGGTGCATAAGTGCTGAGATGAGAGTAAGACAGGCATTGTAGTTCTTGCTCATTTCTAGCAGCTCTAAAATAATAGGCGTATTTAAACGGGCTATCATTATGAATTTATTCAGAGTCTTTGCCCGTTTGTCGCTCTCCGTTTGGAGACAAATCTCGGTGACTACCCACATCATCTGCTTGTTGCTGAACTGAGAATGAAATAGAAGATGACCTCAATGTACTGATTAATGATGTTGTTCTCCATTGGGTACAACTGGGACATTTTAGCCATGTAGTGGTAGTTCCCAATCGAGTTCATGTATTTAACGTCCTTCTCGTGAATCGCGTCGGCCAAATACTTGTCCTGCAAGTTCAACAAATCGCAGTTGTTTGTAAATTGGGTGGGGTCAATTTGAGTGATTAGAGATTGGAATTCTGCATTTGAATGAATATAATATCTGCAAACAATCAGGACAAAAACCTACCGTCCATTGAGAGGGAGAATTGCCACGAGATTCCGCACTGAGAGAGGAAGTTTATGGGCTGTCAGCGAGTCGTCCATAATTACTTGAAAGAGAGAGTAGTCCCTAAAAATAGACACATCAAAATAACGTTGAAATTCCTTTCAAATTAAGTTCATATTGGGCAGCCAGAATCACATCCCCGGCAGCCATTTCCTAAAATTTGACCAACCATTTATACTATCGTGACAGGCAATATACGACTCCCCACACTCACGTGGTAGATCTTCAGAAAGTCTAAAATGCCGTCTTCTGGGGAGTAGGTTTCCAACTGCCTGAAGCATGCGTAGTACTTTTCGATGCTATAAATCTGTCCCATCCTTTTCAAGCTCTTATAACTTCTCATGTCTCCACTTTTCTTGTTGGATTTCCTCGACTATTGGCAGCCCACTACCTCGTTTTGAAAAATTTGAAAATTGAGGATTTCTTTTTGCTTCTTTCCCTTGAAGAATGACAATTCCACAAATCTCTTGGCATACTCGACCTGTTGCATACGAAGCTACCCAATGTGCCTAGGATAGATCAAATGAGAGACCACCGTCAATGTCGGGGGTCACTCTGATCACGTAGTCATCCAATATTTGTTCCAAAAGAAGAGTGACATCACTCACTTGTAATCCCACGACCGACATTCCGTTGATTTTCGTCAACTGAATATTCGAGAAGGCAATCAACCATGTCGTGCTGCCTTAGACTGTCTGTATGTTCCAATGTTTTTTCAGAGAATTTCAGTCGAGTTTCCAATTCGAGGAAAGTGCCACTCTTTATAAGAACATCCCTTCCCCATCTCCGAGTGTTGCAAACCTCGTAAATCTCCTGGAAAGCATCAAAGTCCTGTCGAGTCAAAAGACAGTCTCACGTGATCAACAATATGACGGGCCACTTTTAGGAGAAATTGCCACAAATGCGGATCATTAACAAAGTCAAAGTGGCTGTACTTGATCCAATATTTGATGACCCTGATAACCTACAGTCTCACCACTCCTCTTACTCTCCATTCCTCATTCTCCACCCACTCATTCACCTTCTCCGGCAGAAAGTCCTTCGCAAACATTCGATAAGTCAAGAAAAAATCAGCAAAGTACTCTTTTGGGGCATCCAATAGCTCATCCACGAGGACTTCTGGTGCGGCCTGAAATGTTACAAATCCCTCACTGCCCTTATAATTACCAAGTCCATTTGATCCCCCACTTTCTGCCACTCCTTCACACAAACCACGTTCTTTTCATTGTCCCGTGTTCTTATCACGTTCTTCTCAAACTAAAGGTAAGTCTTAAATCTTGCCTCCTCCAACACGCGGGAGTACTCTGCCTGCCGAATTATCACGAATTGTGCATCCGGCTGGGTCGTTACCATTGTCCCTTCGAAGTATTGTTTGTCCAACGTGGGAGTTACCCCAAAACTACTATAAGACTGACCAATACCAATCTCCCACTCCCATTTCTATCACTTGTCCGTCTTTTTGTGTGCTCACAGTCCCGTTGATGATAACACACCAACTGTCCAGTTCTTCCCCCTGACTCAGCATGGTCACCCCCTCATCATCCACTTGAGCGTACATCATCACTTCACATAACTTTCTTTTAGTCATGTCAGTCAGATTTGAAAATCCCTATCTTTAACCATCCAACAACTCACTTTCATATGTCGCACAAATTCGAACAGCACTCCCACGTCATTCTCAGAACGCAGCTCAGGCTCTTCCTCCAAAATGTCGTACAAGTCCTTCAATGTCTTGACTTTTGTCACATCCATTATTCCTTCATTAATATTCGCATAATTAATTAGGGATTTTTAAACTTATGGCTATCAATTTGTCCTTTTAAAATAAGTATAATGGATATGGATATATACAGTCAAAAATAGACAGAAATAGAATCTTCGAATTTATTTTTGGACATTCAACAAACACTTGACAGGGTTTTTCAACAATTGACCTCCTCGCCATTTGTCTCCAATGAACGCTAAAATGTTTGCTTATTACTTCTAATAAAGAAAAGTACTTATTTTGTTGTTAGTCACATTCAAGTAACACAACTTTATATTCCAAGATATCTTGAATGGATTCAAATTATCTACTCTTTTAAAAGTAGCATTCAAAAAATTGTGAATGATATTTGTCAATAAAATAGCAAGTGCTCTTCTTTATCTAAAATTAGTCAAAACGATTAGTGAAGACCAAACCAGAGAGATATAAAAATGATTAAAATAACAAAACGAAAAAACGATGAGGATAGGCCATCAAAAAAAGATTTTGTACTTCTACGTACAAATAATGACATCAATCGGCCAAGATATCTGTTATATGAAAACGTCCTGATGGGATCACAATTTTCCCATTTGAAGAGGGGAAACCCCTAGTCTGGGACGCAACCTGTTTGGACACTCTCTGCCCGTCCAACATTGCCGGGAGCGCAGTGGACAGACTGTATGCCGCGGAAAAAACGATGAGGGCAAAGGAGAGAAAATATGAAGCGCTGCGAGATCGATTCGTGTTCTGTCCGAAATCGCTTCGCTTCCTAAAGAAGCTTGGACGCTTAGCCACATTAAAAAGCCACGACACACGTGAGACCCGGTGGCTTCTCCAGTTGATCTCCGTTGCTATCGTGAGAGGCAACGCAACGTCAATTATGTTGGCGGGGTCCATTTCGAATAGATGGCTTTGTTAACTTCTAGTAAATTACAATTAAAATTTAAATGACACATATTTGTAATTTTATCAAAAAAAGTTAAAAAAGTACAAAATGTAAAAATATTAAAATCTCTTTTTTAAGCTAAGTATTTTGAATTTTTTCAATTTTGCTTTTCAAATCTACAAAAAATAATAATTATTTTATAATATATAAAAATTTATGGTAAAAATATTTTACTTTTCATAAGTATATCCATAGAATTCTCATCATTAGTTTTTTTCTGTACACTTTCTTTCCGATTTTTAGTATTTTTCCGAGGCTATTAAAATCAATTAAAATAATAAACTACCTCTTTGAGGCATCGATTAATGCTTAATTCATGTTTTGCTTTTGCTATCTAATGCTTGATATATAAATTAGAATAACCTTATACATTCGAATGAAATTGTCCAAAATCAAAAAAATGGAAATCAGCTCTGTCTTATTAGGAAGTTCTCCAAAATATAAAATTAGTTTCTTCGACATTTCCTAAATTGGATCCATTTAAAAAATACAAACATTTAGCTCGGAAACCTTTTCTTTTAAAGATTTGATTTCATTGTCGTATATTTTTATGAATTTGTTTAGGTTATCTGAAGCCGACTTTTGGTTTATGGAACTTTGATTTTTTATGATATTGTAAGATTTTTCAAGTTCTCCGAATTTAAATGAAATATCTTCAATTGACGCTAAAGTAAAATAGTAATAAGTACAGCCAGTATTTATGATTTCTGTCAAGTCTGGAAAATCTTCATAGAAAGAATATGCGTGATTAAACGATTTGTGAACAATTTTTACTAAATAGTCCAAAAGAGAATCTTGACGATCGAAAGACTTTATTGTGTACAACTAAATTTAAAATATATTAATTACAACCTTGTCCAAAGATTTCATACGAAATCCAGATTGAAATGACTTTTTTCCGAAATTCATGAAATTTCCAATACATAGTATAATCTGAATTGAATTAAAAATTATTACTTTCATAATTTCTGCTAAATTATGTGATTTTCCGATTTGATTTATATTCTTTTTCATGTTGGAGATGCTCTAAAAAGATATAATTATGTTATTTTACTTTTAATAAAGTTTTAGAACTATCTTCAAAACTAGACATAAAAAGTATAGATTTTATTTTTATCTCCAAATTGTTTACTTGAACAAACTAGAAAATATTTTATTACATAAATTAAAAAAACCTTAATAAAAAACTTTTCCTGGTCAGAAAGTTTAGAAATAGTAGAAGGATTCTCGATATAGGATTCAAATAAAGATTTCTTAAAATAAAAACAGAATCTAACCTCTTCATCAGTTGGTATAAGTTGGGGTATGACTTCAAGGTGGTCCATTTTGATGTAATTCCAATCAAAACTTTAATTAAAATAATAAGAAAAAACTTATTAATCGCTTTAAAGTCTTCCTCCAACTGATTCGAAAGAGTCCTTTTTGCAATTTCTTTAAAAATAGATAGGAATTTATTAACCAATGTTCCGAAGTCTATCTTTCGGAAGTATAGTACTTTTTACGATATTTGTATCCTTCTTTAATTCTGTCTTGATTTCACTAGCATCTTGAGCATAAAACAAATCGGTAAGGCGATTCAAATCTATTTTCTACAAAGAAGTAATTTACAATCCAAAATATACTTTATAAAATGAACTTTCGTCGATTTTCCCAAATATTGTAACAACATTCTCTTCATTAGTGATATCATCCCAATGAAATGGTTTCATTGATTTTGATGGTTTAGGTACTTTATCATTAATTATTATTTCTTTAGGAGTTGGAATTGTTTTTAATGGATCTGGTGGCAAAGGGACTCCAGGGACACAACTCATTTTTGGAGGAGGTGGAGGAATAGGTATGGTTCCATTTTCGTTAGAAGAATTTGGAAGTTTTGTTTGAAGTGGCGGGGGAGGAGGTGGAACAGGAGAATCTGGCGCTTTGGAAGAATCTGGCGCCTTTACAACAAAGGGGGGTGGGGGAGGTGGAACAAAGGCGTCGTTCTTTGAGTCAAAAGAAACGATTGATTTCATCATTGATTTTGATGAGCATGTAGATAAAGTATTAATATAATCACTAGCACGTGAACTTTTTTCTGAGGACGGGGCGGGGGGAGGTATTTTTTTACTGAAGATAACATTCGACATTTTTTCAGCATTTGATGCTAAATTATTATATTTTAAGCGTTCAATACCAAAAGCAGGTCTTTGCTCTTGTTGACGTTGTTCTACTTGATGTGATCTGCGGAGAGTTCCAGACTGAAAATGTTTTGATTTCATCGTTGTGTTTTGTAAATTTTGATTTGAAGGTAATATTTTGGGCTGTTTTAAATGTTTATTTAAAATTTGATCTAAACAAAGTTAAATCAATTATAACCTTTAAATTCGTCAATTACTATTAAACACTAAAATAAAATAAAATTCATATGTATTTACTTTCAAATATTCTCTGTCCATGTTAGATATTTGTTCTTTTAGATTACTGACTTTCACTTGGTTTTTCGCAATGTATTCCCTTCTTTTATTATATTTAATGACATATGTCCTGAGACTGCTCCCTGATAGAGCAGCCATACTCTAAATTATTTTTAGAAACAGCTTTTATACGTTTATTTGTTTTTCAAATTCATTTATCCTTGTATAATATTGAATTTTGATTCTAGTAGAAAATAAAGCCTGCTCGTTCAATATTAAATCTGCAAATTTGATCAATTTTTTCTAAATTGACTTTATTTTTAACATCACATACAATATGATCAATTTCACCATGTTTTAAAACGTGACATATCACATCAAATCGAAATGAATCCAAATCAGCCTATATATTTAAATTACTTATTTTTAACTTCGTATAATTTAATGATTGTTGATGTTACAAAATTTGTTGCTTTCTGTTTTTTGCAAAGTGTTGTCAATATTTGTACCATAGATGCTGTTATCCTAGAACTTTAAAGAATAATCATATAAACCTTATGTTTCCTACCATCGTAAACTTAATAAAATTTTCAATTAAATTTGGCACATCTAAGATTTCCAACACATTTGACTATTAATTTAAAAATCTATTTAAAAATTACAGTTTTATTAAATATTTCTTCTAGTGAATCTACGAGAATGCATATGCAATCAACGATTTTTTGATTTTTTGAATTTAAATTGCTGTTCAGAATATTAATATTTTTTTCCAGTAGATACTTTTGTGATTTGTTTGTTTGAGAAGCTTTTCTAATTTTATTTAAGCATTTATAGATACAATTGACCAATTAGAAAAACGAGAGTTTGTAATAATAGTTCGAATCCGTTAGCCTCTGAAAATTCCTGGACCAATCTAAACATTTTTGAATCATTAGATTATATTATACGTTTCGATTTTGTTCCCAATAAGTTGTTTAAAAGCCATTAAGTTGTTGTAGAGTTTATCAAACGCAGATTTCTATTATTTAATTTTATCCGAGCCAATACTTTTTTAATCAAAATTGGTGAAATTTCGTCAATTATAAGGCCAAGTGGAATTTTGAATGAAAATTCCTTCTAATAAATTATAATTTAAAATCATTCACGAACCCGAATATTTGTATGCCTTTGCTCAATATGTGAAAAACCATGGTTTATTGTTGAGTTAAATGTCTAATAGAGTAACATAAAGTCATATTTAAATTACTGATGGGTTTTTATTCAAGGAATTAAATGAATTTAGAGAAATTCCACTCTTCAAAGAATTTCCTATAGAAGACATGTGGAAATCCGCTCACATCTGGTAATTTAAATCTTAAAATTGCGCATTAAATTTTTCTATAAAAGACGACATTTTATAATTTGAGTTTTCTGCTAATTTTAAACAAACGAGTCTTTTGACACACAATTTAGTATAATTAGGTATCTTTTTGCATTCATTATTAAAAATTCTCATTTAGTTATTTTTAGACTATGAGTTGCTATTGAATGTAGGAACTGTATTAAAAAACTGAGGAAGTAATTAATGGAAGTATTATATATCATCAGGATTTGGTATTTTGATTTTGTGTTTAAAAATAAGTTTAAAATTAATTTTCTTAATTATGTTGTATTACATTCTGAATAAAATACACGCTGAATAATTGCATTCTTTAATTTTATTGAAATCAAAAATGTACACAACAAAATATTTAATTATTTAAACCAACCATACTCAATTTATGCTGTTGGGGTATACGTTTGAATTTTGTTATTTCGTTTTAGGTTAGGCTAAAAGTTGCTCCATTTCCCCTTCATCGATTCTTCAATAATTTTCAACAAGATCAGAATAAAATGTATTATTGCAACTAAATTGAAACAAGTAACTCACAAATTAATCAAGGAATCTGTTTTAGAAACTTAACTCTTTAATTTATGGTCACGGCAAATTTTTCATTAATGATTGACTCGCGAAAATTGACGACAATTTTGAATTTTATTTTTTAATACAAATTAAAAAAATAAAAATTTAGTTAACACATGTCTCCCAGTTTCTCTCGTCGATTCTATAATCGGCTTACTTTAAAGAAAAAAATGAAATTGTTAAAGAACAAAATTTTGTGGCAGCGATTAGGTGCAAGATTCTCAAGCATATTCCAAAATACAATATCAAGAATAACAATAATAATCTTTTACTTAAGATGAACTGTATTTTAAAAGATTCTAAAAATTTTAACCTTCTTTTAAAACTGCGCATTTTATGTCTACTGTAGCATGAAGTTAATGTTTTTATATTTAAGCTATAGAGGATACGAGTTCAAGTGACAAAAGCATTTGAGTTTTGTTGATTACATGCAAAACGTCGATGAAAGTCATCTGTGGATCACAAACTGCTAGCAAAGCACGGATCTCCCGGTAACCCAATGGGTCATATGAGCTATTATTTAACAAGGAGGAGAACTTTCAATTTTCAGAACGATTGGGACCAAACACAGCCCCGAAGAATTTGTGGACATTCGATTTAGATGGTCATTCCTATCAATGCCGAGTTCATTGTCGGAAAATCTTGTACTGGGCTAGAGATTGTTATCTGGCAAAAATCCTGTCGAGTGTAATCTGCTTCTTATGTGAGGGGGTATACATGAATCGGAAAAATGTCGAACCGGAACGGAAGTTAATCGGGATAACAGGTGAGCACCAAAAATGGCAGGCAAATGAGTATTTCGAAAGCTCGTTAAGTTCGAGGGAGGAAAATGGAACTGATCAATGACTCTCGATTTGGACTGCAAACAAATCCGATTTGTGTGTCACAGAATGTGAGCACAGTGAAGGAGTCTCAGTACAGAAAACTGTCAAAAGAATGCCGATTTCAAATGAAACCCGCATGAGAAACAAGCTTTTAAAATGACTGGAAAGCCTATCATTAATGGGTCTCCTTTATCCAAAATGTCGACGCTCCCAAGTGAGGTCAGTCGCCGAATGCAAAAGGATTTATTGTACTATGATCTGGATCGTCTTAAGAAAAAAATTTATGCTTGATTACTATATTTGGGTTAGCACTGAATGATACACTTTAGCCTTTTGTTTTTATCCCTCCGTAAACAATTCTTTCTTGTTCTTTGAGATTTTGGGTTTTTTGGGCAATTAAATTTAAAGCAATTTAATTGAGAAATTACGCATAAACTTAAGTTCCCAAAGCTTGAAAAGAAATTGGTTAAATGAATGGAGGTAATGAAGTTTAAAAATACTCTCAGAGAAATCAATTTTTAGGTGGTCTATGAATGATGCTTTAATATCTACAAAGGTAGCATTTTTGCGGATGATTTACAACTTAGTAATTCCATAAATTCTAATGGATAATTTCATAAATTCTTTATCATATTTCTTAGAATAAAAATAATTTTTTAATTTTTGTTCATCTAATGTTAATTTTTGGATGGCCATCAAGTTTATGAAGTGTGAAAAATTTTAGTTGCGGTTTATCGCTTCGAAGAATATTTGATCATTTTGGTGTATTAATTTTTTAATTGAATATAAAATTTTTTTAATCGTGAATTTTTATTAGCAAGATGTTCAAGGCTGTTATTAAAACTATATTAATAAGCATTAATCTGCTTCTTTTGGGGGTAGTTGAGTTTCAATAACAAATTAGGTAATTTCTGTTGTAAGCTTGTATATTGGAATTTCCAATATATATCAAACATTTAATAATCATTATTTAAGAACTGTAAAATTTGTTGCATTAACTATTGGTCTTATATCAATCGTTGGATTAATTTCCGGAATCATATATTCAGTCAAAAAGAAAGGATTTCTTGCTAGACTTTTGGTAATAATTGAATATATTAAAATAGTTCATATCATCACTTTTTATCATTTTCCTCATGATATTTGGAACAACCGTCGCATATTGCGCTGAAGAAAAGACAGTTATTATTTTACACATTATTCTTAGTTTTTAAATGCATTAAAAAATCAATTTCTAACAGCAGTAAAAACATATCCAAAAAATAAGAATATGGTTGACTCCTATCAATATATGCTTAAATGCTGTGGTTCTTCATCTGCATCAGATTTTAATGGAAATTTGCCAAATAGTTGCTGTTTAAATGCTCCTTGTACTATTATCAATTCATATCAAGTTGTTACATGTTCTAGTACTAAGCTTTAGGGATGCAATAAAAAAATAGAATCTCAATCGAAACAATATAAAATTTATTTGATTTTAGGAACTATTACGATTTGTCTAATAACGGTTAGTCATTTTGATTATTTTTTAGGTGGCTGGAATGTTTTCAAAACACACAAAAGCTAATAAATAGTCGAAAATCTTTCACTAATTAATATAATTCTAATTCACTTTACTAACATAGTTTTCGAATTTTTAGGAAATTGTTATAGTCGTTTGATTTTAAATGAATAAAATTATACTTTATGACGAAATAACTAGGAGATAAACTAAATTTTTTTTAAGCTTTCTTGGATTAAAAATTAAAAATTTTTATTTTCGTTAACTAAGTTTAACTCAGGCATTGATTAAAAATTCAACTCGTTCTAAGAAATACTCAGACTTCATCTTTATTATTAATTTAAAATAAAATAACGTAGATTTTAAATGCACTGTAACATTTAATGTTTGAAATTAGAAAATAACAATTATGCTCTACAGCACTTATTGTATTGACAGTGATAAGAATTTAAAGATTTTCATTTTAATTATCTTTATTAGTATTATAATACTTCTTGGAATAAAAATAATTTTTAAATTTTTGTTATTTAAAATGTGTGCTCTTATAGTTGCTCCTTCTGGTGGTCCTATACCGACTAATGCCGTAAGATATTCTGACGAAGAAATTTATAAAATTCAACAAAAATATATTTCAAACAAACAAATATTTTCGGAAATGTAATTTTTCTTATAATATAAATAGATGGCCTTTTAAAATAGGGAATTACATGGCTGCAGGAATGGCTGGTTTATCCGGGCTATATTTGACTGATTATATCAAAAGATTTTTCAGGTATAATCACAGATTTGAGAGGTTTTAAATAGAATTGAAAGACGATATACATTTATGATTAGTTATCTCAGTTCCTCATTAATTCCAGCTACTATTGCATATGTATTTTACACCGAAAATACCAAAAAACAATTAATCGGTCGTCTTTCGTGCAAATCCTGTGGATTATTAAAAGTCAGTATTTCTCAATTTGGATTTGGAATTGCTTATCCTCTTATCATGTCACATATTACTGGATTTTTTGCTCTTCGGAAACATATTTTGCCAACTTTGCCTTCATTTGGAAATTTTCGGGAATTTTACGGATTTATGTTTCAGCCTTATCGAGCAAATTATTTATTTATAATTGCATTGGCAGTTGCTCAAATTGCGTTAATATCGTTTATTTTTAATCGACAATACGTCTGTTGGGAAAAGACACTTATTCCTTCTATTTGCAAGAATTTATGACTATTTTGGATTTCTTAATTTGTTTTAATTAATATTTTTATTATTTAATGTAAGGTTTGGTTTATTTAAACTAAAAATATTTGTAGCTATGTCGCGAGCGCAGCGCGCGACCGAGCGCTAGACGCGACTTTGACACCTAACAAGCCTATCATCAACAAATATATTTATTAATTATTTAAAATTTTAACATGATTTAAAATTAAAATTGAAATAACTTAAGTTTTCCATTGAATCCCATAAAATAATTATAAGTAGACCTAATAGAAAAAGTAAAATCAATGAATACTGAACGCTAATTTGGTTTAGGTTGTGAGGGGGTAATAATTTGACAGATCTCATTGCTATTTTTTCGTTTTAATCTCTAAAATTAGGTCTTCTAATCAAAAATGAACTGTGCAGACAGGCTTGCTCCTTCAGAAGATTCTTGTTTTGACATTTTTATAAATTATGAAGCATTTAGATTTTTTCTCATTATTCTAAAATATCAATTATAAATGTTAAAATATTATTTTTATTTATGAAATCGGTTTTAAAGCTCATTCTGCTTTGGCATCGATTTTAATTTTTGTTATCGAATATATTTAATCCCAAATACAAGCTTGGGTATTTGTCAATTTATAGATTTTTTGATTGATCGGATCTAGAAATTGAGTGGTCGCTCGCTGCGCTCGGTCGCTCGCTGCGCTCGCGACATAATATAAAATGAATTTTTAAATATTTAATTTAAATTATTAAATATTATTATTATTATTAGCACTGTCATAGGAACATAATGTAATTTAAACTAATTAAGTTCCCACATGTGCCACATATGAGACTATCTTTTCGGTCATAATTTTCCATGATGTGCGGTTGTATGCTATACTCCTGAGAGTATCTAGGTCGTCTCCATTTTTCAGTTGTCTTTTAACGCGTTGTAGTTCTTTTGAGATTACAATAGGTAATGTATTTCGTGGGCGTCCTCGGGACGCAGATCTTTCGTCCTTTGCGTAATATGATTCCATTGCCCAGTTAGCATAGACATCCTGGTCGAGTCTTAGAATGTGGCCCAATAGGCGCCAACGTGCTTCGGTAATGTCCACACTGACGGGTCTGCTGTTGCAGATATTGTATAGGGTGGAGTTCTTGATTTTCTTTGGCCAGTTGATGCCAATAAGAATTCTTAACTGTCTTCTATGGAATGCATCAAGAGATTTTGATTCAGACTCAGATATTCCCCATGTTCCTCCGTTGTACAAAAGTATGGGTTTAATAAAAGCATTGTATAATTTGGCACGTAAGGCCGTTCCAACCTCGCGGTTTCGTAGCCAAGTGGTCCGCAGTTTGTTAAGTGCAACAGTCGATAGCATCTTTCTCCTCATAATGTCTTCACTATCTCCTAAAAGAGTTCCAACTTTTTTCGAGTTTCGCCATTTTTCGTCTGTTCTATTTGCCTCCCGGTTGATTGTTACATATTCGGTTTTTTCTATGTTCACTTTTAAGAACCATTTTTCCAGTGCATGAGGAGCAATGTTCAGCAGTTCTTCGAGTGTCGACTTATCATGAGACAAAAAGTCTACATCGTCGGCATATATCACTTCAGTTATTGAAGTAGTCTTCACTAGTTTTCTCAGATCTCTTAGTGCCGCTTCAAGATAGACAATGAATAGTACAGGTGATATTGAATCACCTTGGGGCGTTCCAATGCTTGTTTTGAAAGATCTTGATTGTACGGGTCCGATCTTCACCGTTAACTCGGTGTCTATAAGTAGTGCTCGAACCATTCTGATCGAGTCATTGTCAAGAATGGTTTTGAGGATCTCCATTAGCTTGTCTCTGCGGATTGTATCAAATGCCCTGCTCATATCAATGCCCAATATTGTGGTCGCCATTTTAAATTTCTGAGATATGGCACAGATCCATCTATGTCCCCATACTACATCTGCAGTTGATCGCCCAGGCCTGAATCCACTTTGGCTAGCCGACAGATATTCATTAACAGGGTCCTTAATACGTTCCAGTGTTACGAGTGAAAAGATTTTCCTTATTATTAAATATAAAAATTAAATTGTTAGCGATAGTTTTATAAATTTAATAAAAATTTTCGACTAAGGCAGATTTGTTGGAGGATTATAACTTTCACATTTTAATTGTACCTCAGTCTTAAGTTTGCCATAAACCATTCCATCTTCATCGTGAGAATATGCTTTCACAATCTCAATAGGACTTTTATTTGTCTTGATAAGATAATTTCCGGATCCACATGCTCCGACAAGTGTACTGTCATTCCCAATAAAAACTGTTTTTTCTTGAAATTTATATTTTGCCCATTCATTTTCAATAAGACCAGTATAAACAAGTAAATATCGTTGATAATCGTTTAATGTCGTAGCCGTATATTTCCAGCATTCTAAATCAATTATTTCAGTTTTTGTTTTTAGATTTAGGCTTGAAATTTCTAAAATTGCATTTAAAACAAAACATATAAAAAATAAAATACAAAAGCTCTTCATCTTAAAATGAAATTTACGTATCTCTAAATTTGTATTTAAGCAGAAATTAACTAATTTCTTAATTAATATATTTGTAAATATCTCTATTTAGAAATTTAATTTTCGATGCTCACGTAATGGAGAATACTTTCGGAATTGATTTGTTTTTGTTGGCTATCAAAAAAGTGTTATTTTATAGCTGCAGTACACTCTTTATTTTATTTCTCTACAAAATACATTTTTCCTTCCTATAGAATACTCTGAGATATTCCGTAAATTAAAAAAAATATTATTAGAAATTTGTATTTTCTTATTAATTTAATTTAGTAAATTATAAATAATACACTTTTTAACACGTTTTCTAGTTTTATTCTTAGTTGGTCTTATGCTAAAAATGTCGTTTATGTCGCTTTTTGTTTTTAGTATGTTTAAAGGTTTTTATAGGCGTTTTTGGTTGTTAATGTATATATTTAAATTAAGTTTGTATGTCTCTTATACTTGATGAAAATCTGTGCTCAGATTTATATGCTGATTCATTCACGCTGATCTGATATATATTGAGACTTTTAAAATTTAATTTAACTTTTTAAAAATATTAAATCAATTTATTTAAAATTTATTTGTTTTGATTGTTACTCTGTTTCATGTTGCAAAATGGCCCTATAACAGCGATCTCTGTAGTTTCTGATGATTTGAGAACTCCTGACAATTTCATTACAGTTATTATTTATGATTTATATAAAAACAGCTTTTCACCACAAATGGAGGCGAAGATGCCGATATTGGCTGGTCTACCACATTTAAACGAAAAAAACGATATTTAGCTATTTCTAGGGTCTTTTTACATTTTATATTTTAGGAAGAAACAAATTACGTTGTTTCTGACGTGGTAATATTCGACGAAAATTCTCCCACTCCAAATGATTATATTCCCATCACTATGACAAATAATAGTTTTAATTTTATTATTAAATCGAACAGATAAAGACAAGGCATTGAAGAATAAAATAATTTTAGTAAGATATGAACAATCCGCTCGGGCAGAAAATATTCTTGTGGATATTATACTATCAACCACACCTTGCCCTCCTGGAGGATATTTTCTGATTGGGTATTTTTAATATATTAATTAAAATAATTGTTTAATACACTTTTATGTAGTGAGGTGAATAGAATTTCAATTTTTGGTAGGCTACAACAAAAATCTACAACACGGTATTTATTAGATTTATAATTTTCTAAAAGTTTGTCTATTCCGAATGTGGTTCCATTTAAGAAGAGTTTATGCAATGAATCGTATATGTATTTAAATGTGAATTTAGGGTTTTGGACATTAGTAGATTGCTGTTTAAGTTTGACAAATCATTGGAGGAATCTCTCTATAGCGATCAGGTTTTTCTTGTTTGATTGAAAATTATTTAGTCTTGTATTTTAAATGAGACTTGGAATTGGTTTAATGCTTATAAGTTTCTCTTTTGTCTGATTTTTTAGATCAAAAAATTGGTATTTTGATTTTGACTTGGAAAATAACTTTCTTAATTCTTTAACTTAATTTTCTTTTTTAATTTGTATTAATAATATGCGATAATTTATTTTGGTGCCGAAAAATTAGCATGTCTGTCCACTCAATAAATTAGTCTTATAATTATTTTAATATCGAGTAATTAAGTCAAAATATGCGTTGAATATATTGATGGATCTGACAAAAAATTCACTCAAAACAATTTAAAAAGTAGTTAAAAATCATCTCAGCATTTTTCTAATAAATAATTGATAAGTCCATGTTTTCCAAACTTCAAATTAGCCCGGAAGATTTCAATATGTTTACATACTTCACGAATTATCTCTTTTTTATTGACAACGTGAAAATAGTTACTCTCAAAGATGTGCTAGTCAAAATGATGGAGGTTGTTAATAGATTTTTTGAATTTAGAAATGAATTCTGAAAAATCAGCATTTAATGTGGCATCTTTCCCATGCTCTGAGACTCTCGGTGAAATCAACGGATATCGGTACTTTAGTCTACGTAACGACAGCAGAATTAATGTTTCCAAGAATTAATAGACTCCATAGTGGAGAGTATCAAGACGAGGATAACTATATTGTCACAAATAAATAGGTAGGAGCAATTTTTGGTAGTGTAGATTGTAAATCTTCGCAAAATTAAAAAACAATTTATACTAAAAATATTTGAACTTTGGATTTACATAAAATGGAGATTGTACAGAGTCACTACCAAGGTGTATTGTATGCAGTAAAATTCTTTCAAATAATAGAATGGCCCCTTCTAAGGTGAATGCTCCCTTCTACTTCTGTGAGGACAGGGAGAAGTAAGAAAGTCAGAATACGAGCCATCCGGCTAGCTCATGGCTTAGGATGGCGAAGGGAGCTTTCAACGCCCAGGAATTGTCCCTCAAAGGCCTCCCTGAGGTCCTAGAGAAGATAATCTTAGCTTGTAGTTAAGAGGTGAGCGTTTGTGCGGGACTGAAAAGGCAGGAATGCCGAAGGTCTTTATCTGCTTTCTACTAACAGCCTCTATTTAAAAAAATATTTTTTTCTTCTTCAAACAATTATGTTAGCCTAATGGCCTAAATGAAGATGTTCGTTAAAGATGATGCAGAGTAAAATCTACTGAAATCTGTTTTTGAAGGTCAAGAAGTTAAAAAATTCCGACTAAAAGAGAAAGCTGAAAATTTCATTCTTATTGACAAAAAGCTATATCTGGAAATACTAATACGACTTCAGAAGTTTGTTATAGCTTTAACATGCAAAGAAGAAATGAAAATCATTGCTCAAAAAATCCAGGAAATAAATAATTGTGGTCATAATACTTTACAGAAAGATTTTTTGTAATCAAGCAAAAAAAACATTCGTCAAGTCGTAAGTGAGTGCAATATATGCAAGTTTGCTGTGGCACTAAAACAGTATGACGATTCGAGCCATATTGTCGCGGATTTACCTAATGAAAGGTTTCAAGTTTATTAGTTATTATTGTGAATTTTAGAATCAAAATGATCATTTTTCTTGGTTGATGTCTGTAGTAGACATATATTCAAAATATGCATTCACCATAAGTCATTAAAACATCAAAATAGGTTTAATAAAACTATAGAGTTTAACATTAACATTTAAGAGAGTTGAAGTTTAATTTTTACAGCCGAGTTTAATCTCAATTTTTAAGACCTAGACCAAGAAGTCATTAAATGTTTTAAAGGAACTTTTAACAACCTGAGGTGACAAAATGTTTTATATTATTGACAAAATAATCGAAGCAGCCAGCATGGCCGAGTGGTTAAGGCGGTAGCTTAAGGTGCTATTACAGTAATGTGCGTGGGTTCGAATCCCACTGCTGGTATTTTTTCCTTTTATAAGGTTTTCAACATCAGAAAGTAAAACACGATGTCGAATCTTGATTTTGATATATACATTTATTTCCTTTTGATAATGCATTTAAAAGAAAAGGCTGTTGCTAAAACATTGTTTCAGAAATTAATGACAAAAAATCTAAAATTTTTTTTGATATTATGAAAATTTTAATTTGAGTATTAATATGGAGGGAAAAATTTAGCATTCCTACTGAAGAACAAGCCTAGGTCGTATCAAAAAGTTCATTGCAAAATCACTTACGGCCAAAGAACTGATTATTTTGTACTTTCTCTAAGATAATAAGGCAGGTTTATGGCTGCCTTTGCTGATTGTATTTAAAGTAAATAATTCCTTCGCATAAGCTCTGACAATTTCGGAGCTGCAAAACTCCAAGATTAAGTTTTCAGACTATAGTAATGTTATTCGTGCTTTAGACGTAGATTTGTATCTCGATAAGTCAGCCTGTTTATTCGTGCTTTATCAATCGTACCATTGAGTAAATCAGCCGGTTTGGACTTTTTATCGATTCAGTAAATTAACACGTGTTCAGAAACTGGCTTGAGAGTTGAAAAAAATGGCTTAAATTGTGTCAGTTTAATCAAAAATTTAACAAATTTGTTCCTAAGAATAGCTTTCAATGATAAGATAAAATCTACAATTTTAGCAATAAAAAATCGTTATTTATTAATTATGAATCAACGGAAATTGATTAAATCACAATTCGAATGAATGTTATACGTCCCTTTTTTACTTGGTTGAACGTAATACTTCTCTTTGTATAAAAATATGATTAATTTTTATTTTTATAGTTAATTACAGAAATTTTTGTCTATGCTGGAGCCATGGTGCTCCGGAACTATGTCAAATTGGGAAATCCGTCGATAAAAACTATTCAATATTCAGGGATTTTTTATATAATTATTGCTGTAATGATTTTTATCGGATTAATATGTGGAATTTTATCACTGAAAACAAAAAAGCGTCCTTCTTGCAGAATAATTGTAAACTAATTTTTCCAATAAATTACTATATAGTATGTTATCATTCTTTTTTTCGTTTGTGGATTCATCTTAACTATCCTGTCCTTATTTTATTTTCACACATCTACCGTATCTTTTAATAGTTATTTCTAGTGTGTTGAAAATTTTAAACGTGTTTTTTTATGGGCCATTAAGAAATATGAAGAAACCAGTCCAGAAGTCGACTTTTGGCAAAAAACCTTCCAATGCTGCGGTGCTTATTCCCCTGACGATTATAATGGAAATATTACATCAAGTTGTTATATTTCTGAAAATCTTTTTAAAATTAACATTTATGAAACTGTTTTCTAATTCTTAATGTATTTTAGGGATGCGTACATAAAATAATATCACTAATCGAGGAAAATAAAATTCCATTAACGGCAGTCAGTGGGAGTATTTGTTTAGTCACGGTTTATATTTCATTATTAATATTTATAGTTTCTTGGAATATGTTTTTCGTTTGTAAAATTTTAAATCTTATAGTTAAAATTAACTGATTTTTGATTAAATATCTGGACTATTTATTGTCTTTATTTAATTTTTGAATATTTGCTTTTTTAGTTAAGATAGTTACATGAAACTTGTCCTTTTAATCAGGCAGCAGATGTATTTAAAACCACGAGTATAAAAGACATTTTTATTATAAGAAAAGCCCAACATTCAGCAGAAAATTCCTTCGATTTAAAGAACCTTTTATTTTTATTAGAATCTGTAAAATTGAGAGCTTAGTAAGTACATCCAAACCTTTTTCTGATGACTACAAAATTTGATATCGATCCCTGAATTTTGTAAAAACGGTAGTTTAAATACAATTTATACACATGTAAATCAATGATACTTAAAAGTGCCCATTTAACAGAAAAATATCAATGAGAATGATGAGAATGTCTGTAAATGGGGATGGTTCCATTCTGTCTAAAATATGAGTAAGAATTTTCAAAAAAATAGCTAAAAATGTTAAAAATAGATAAGACAAATCGGATGTTTAGTTTGGATTTGTTAAGTTCAAAACATGACCAATTCGAGTTACTCATGTTAAAATAGTTGAATTTCAACAAGTTCCATTACTTAACACAAGAAAAAAGCAGCCTCGTCTCTACGCGGCCGAATTCACTTCTTGTCAATATTTTCCATCCTACCCTATCAAAAACCCGGTCCTCCTCGATCCAAGACGCCTTTCGTGCCAAACTTTCTGAATATCGTCTCTTACTGAAAATTCCTCGCTGCATTCCCAAATCTCCATCTATCCAAATTCTTGTCCGCTTTTATTATCAACGCTAATTCCTCAAGCACGTGGGTACCCTGGTTTCTCCTTGTCGGCTTCGTACCCCTAGCTCTTGGAATTCCAGACGACGACTTTGAGAAAAACGAAAACTTTCTGCTGACTTTTATTGCCCTGGAGACAAGCGACATTCTCTGAGTAAAAACCTAAGAATTTATTTCCTTGGTGGGCTTTCCAATCTCCAAAAAAAGGTGCGACCCTGTTGGAGAATGTATCTTTAGCTAATGTTCAGGGAATTGCTTGCCGATTCGCAATCCCTAAATGCCCTCGCATCTCTTCTTTGGTTTAATTTCTGTTAATAATTGCTAAAATTGATATACTAATCTTAATATATCTACAACACTTTTTTTTCAAATAGCTTGCTGCCATAGCATGCGACTTTATAGTTATTTTAAATGAAAATTAGTAAATTTTTTTGAAAAACTGAACACGAATTTAATTAGTAGCAGAGGATAAGATGGAATGGCAATTCCCACGCAAGATGCCTATTGATATGCGTTGGAAAAGCCATTTTAAATTATTATGTTAGTGTGTAATTACGTTCATAAAGTGGTTGAATAAATCATTTAGTCAAATATATTTTAGTCTTTATTTACAATAAAAAAGATTCTTGACATTATTTTTATTAATAAAGTTAGAAAGACGGACAATGACACCACAAAACCCCCCAAACAAATTTTAATCAGAATCAAATGGAATGTAGTCGATTATTTCCAATATTTTTAATGCAGTTGATTTATGACTCGTACACATAATGGATCTTCCTAAAATATCTATTTCTCCTCCTAAAATGATAAATACAAATAATTCAACCGTCCTTAGCACTCACTACACATGCTCCTGCTTCTTGAGCAATTACTATTGCAGCAGCAATGTCCCAAACGTGCAAGCCAAACTCGAAATATGCATCAGCCCGACCATCTGCGACATAACAAATATTTAAAGCTGATGAAAAATTCATCCTTATGCTTAAATTATGTGTTATTAAAATTAAAACCCTGCAACGTGTGGTAGCAGTTTTTGATTATTTGACATCTTTGTTTGAACAATGTGATCATTAGGCCATCCACAATATTCAGCAATGACAAGAGATTGATTCAATTCAAAAATAATTTTCAAGTCGGGTTACCAGAAATATTTGATTTTGATATTTTTTGTCCATTTTTGAAAGCACCACGACCATTTATTGCAGTATAAAGTTCTTTGGACATTGGATTAAATACTACTCCTAAAACTGGCTAAAAGTATTTGACCTAATTTTACTTTTTTAAAAATTATAACTCCAATGGAAATTGAAAAATGTGGATATTTATGGACAAAATTAGTAGTCCCGTCAATTGGGTCGACAATCCACGTAATGGCATCTGTTAGATTACATTTTCCACAGGCATCAACAGTTTCTTCGCCTATAAATCTACGAATCGTTTATTTCTATTTCACTTGTGGTCTTTAAAACGCTCATCTGTGTTCAGCAATGTTTTTATTTGTTCTTCAATTATTCTATCTGTTTTTGTGACCACGTCATTGCCAGTTCCTTTTGATTCGACTAAAAGTTCTCCTTTCAGAGCGTTCATCATCATCTTGAAAATATCAGCTCAAACGAATTTACACTTCTCCGGCCTGCTTGGCAAGTAGGACTGCCGCGTGAAGTATCTCTTGTAAATTATCCTAAAGCTAAATGTGATAGTCAAACAGCCATGCTAGACAAATAAAATTTATTCACAATTTAACATTCAAAAAATTTTGTTTATAATAATCAAAAATTAAACTTATAAACATTTCAAAGGAAAATTAGGACAGTGTGTAAACCATTTTGAAAATTTTCAAGCTTTAAAGATCACTGGGAGGCGACTTTTTAAAACACCTCCTTTAGGGCAGATAATCCAAAGATCAAAAAATATTTTTTTATAATTAATTACAGCTTTAGTTTCAGAGAAATTCGTTAAATTATTTCATTAGCTGACCGAACATGAATAATTTACTTAACACAAAACATATTGATTTAATACAAATTTTGAAAGTTCCATGCATCCAATATGCTCCTGGATTGACGAGTGAATCGTCATCAGTGTTATCACGGCAGAACCGGATGTCTTAATCGGCCACACAACAAAAATGGGGGGAGAAGATAGAGCAGAAGTCAATGTGTTGGATTACTTTGGAGTGAAATGGTCACGTGTTGTTAGTGTGACTACAGATGGAGCTCCTTCAATTATTGGGGAAAAAACAAGCGTTGCAACTCAATTCAAACATGTGATTTTTGGATAGTTTACTATATTTTGCACCACGAGGTACTCTGCAACAAATTATTAAAAACGGAAATGTAATAAAAGTGTTTATCGGAAAAGCAATTTTATCCGTGTCAGAGGTCTAAATCAGGGGTTCTCACCCTTTTTTAGCTCAAGGGCCAAATCGATAATTAAGATTAGCTTCGCGGGCCGCACAAAAATATTTTATATATTTTTATATTTTCCATTTTACTAAATATTGATTCACATAAAAAACGGAAGGGAAATATGAATGGGAATTATATGTAAGTATCTTGGCGGACTATTTTTTGCCTTTTTTGGAGAAAACCGGAATTCGGTCTCCAATTTATCAGCAAGATAATGATCCAAAGCACACATGCAAGGTGGTTAAAGATTTTTTTAATGAACACCGAATTGAGTTATTACAATGGTTTCCTCAAAGTCCCGATTTGAATCCAATCGAGCACGTGTGGGCCTTCATGAAACATAAAATAAAAGGGACTGAATTTAAAAAAAAGAGTGACTTATTTGAGGAATTAAAAAATATTTGGAATGATCTTTCAATAGAATATGCGACATCCCTTGTTGGAACAATGCGGAACAGAATTTTAGACCCAATTAATGCTCAGGGGGGTCATACTAAATTTTGAACTACCATTGTTCTCTTTTTTATTTTGTTTGAAAAAATTTGGTTTAAATACATATTAAAATCTTTGACGTTTGGATTTTTATAAAAGGCAAAAGTTAAGATTATCTTGAAATTCGATTTTTTGTTAAAAGAAATTAAGCATTATATAGAAAGAAATTGAGAAATTGGCTGTTCCGTTTTTTATTTGTATCGCTGTAAATATGTAGATTCATATATGCATTGTGTGTTATATTTTTGAATTTGTCTTGAGGAATTAATTCGTAAAAATTAATAATGGACGCATTTTTGAACAATGCCGCCAGTTCTATATCATGTTGTAAATTAATGAGTTCTAATTGAAACTTTGCAGGCGCATCCTTAATTTCCACGCTGAATGGAGTTGCGAATATTTTCATTAAAGGAAGGAATTCTTTAGAATTCTAAAAATTAAATTTATATACACCCCTCGACATAAATATTGGTGAATCTTCAACTTACTTCATTCATACAAAGAATGATTTAATTTTTTCTTCAGATATATTTCAAAATCTGATAAAATTGATAAAAATTAATTTAATTATTTAAATTTTGAAATTTTGTCTAAGAAATTTGGAAAAAACAACGACTTTCATGGCATAAAATTTGTTATTGTGAGATTAATATGTAGAATAACCTCCTTTTGCCGAATAGATTTCCCAACACCTTTTTTTCATTGACTCAACTAATTTTCAAGTGTTTTTGATGGAATAGAATTCCAAATATCTAATAGATTTTCCTTCAGTGCTTGAATGTTCTCATTTTTTCTTTGCCTAATTTGAACCTTCATATAAGCCCACAAATGCTCTATCGGCTTTAAATCCGGAGATTGCGAAGGCCATTTTAATTTTTTAATATTTTTTTCGCGAAAATATTGAATAATCATTTTTGATGTATGGCAGGGAGCGTTGTCTTGTTGAAAAATATAGTCAACAATCCCCATTTTTGTACAGAAAATGGCAAATTATTGGTGTCAAAATAGATTGATATTTTGCAGAATTAAGCGTTTTGTCTATAAATACCAAATCGCCTACCCCATGATAGGAAAAACACCCCAACCATGACTTTCCCTAATTTTTTATTACATCATAATTTACCTTTTCCAAATTTGACAGTTGGAGTAATATTTTCGAATTTATTCATTTCAAATTTTTTTCTATACACAATTTTTCTTTTTTGGATCGGTAATAATTCAAAAATACATTCATCAGAAAAGATTATTGATCTAAAATCATGGTCTGAAATTTGAAGAAATTTTTGGAATCTGGAAACCATGTGTTTTTTTGTTAGAAGTGGTTTTTCTTTGCAATTCTTCCGAAAATTCTATTTTTATTTAAATTTCGTATTATGGTTCGAGACGAGACACGTGTTCCAGAAAACTTTTCTATTTCATTAGAGAGTTCAGAAGCAGTTAAAGATGAATTTTCCTCTGATGTGCGTACCAAATGATTAATTTGCACATTATTCAAAATTGATAGTCTTCCAGAACCATGTTGGCGGTCATATGATCCAGTTTTATTGTATTTCTTGATAAAATTTACGACTGTTGAATATGGAACACCGGTTTTTTTAGAAATTTTAATATATGACATATTTAAGTCGTATAGCGCAATTATTTTCCCTTTCATAAACGAATCGAGAGTATTATATCTAAAAATATTTTTTTATTAAGATCAATCTCTAAATACTAGCATAATTTGACGGTTTAAATTTTATAACCAATTTTTATGTCACTAACCTAATTGCCGACATGCTTTAAATTTCTTGCAATATTAAAATTTAAATCTATTTTAATTATAAATACAAAATAAATATTATTTTAGAAGATCTAAAGGATCTTAAAGTATGAATTTATTCGTTTTTAAATGAAAAAAAGCAGGAAAGATTAAATAACCAAATTTTTTGTCGAGGGGTGTAAATGTACCCCAAAACGTGCTTCAAATTGGTTAATGAAATCACCAATTATGGATATGTTTAACCTTAAGAATGAATAATTAAATTTAAACATTATTAAAAAATTAAAAAAGTTAGTTACTCTAGAGGGGCCGCAAAAAAAATCCTAGGGGCCACATGCGGCCCCGGGGGCCGCATTTGAGAACCGCTGGTCTAAATCACCCTCAATTCAACAATTTTCTCAGCGATATTATTTTTACTCAGATTTCCACATCATTCCGCAGTAAGGCGGTTACATCGAAGTGTAATATTGGTAGGATTTTTTGAGAAGAAATCAAACACTTTATTTTTGCAACAGCAAGACGTAGGGTTATTGTTTATATAAGCTCTTGTGGCATTATCTAGCCCCAGAGACATCGTTCCTGCATCCACCATATTTTTTTTATAATTTACTTCTGCAGGAGGGCCCATGGGATTCATTTTCTTCTTATCAAGAAAAACGGACATGAACAGCACCACAACAACAACAAATGAATGTTATTACACAATATTTCGAATGAATACAAGCTTTCGCAGTGAAACTTATGTTACGGGAAACACAATTGACAAAGGGAAGCACTGAGCATTTTTCTTATTTAAAAAGTGTAATTTTCATTACATCGAATACTCGTATTGACGATTGTCTGTTCGATCTAATTCAACTGACGTCTGCATCAAAGTATCGTGTGCTTTTCGAAACTTCATAGAACGGATACTCAGTGGATACTAAATGTGTAATGCATATACCCTTTCGGATAGGAGTATCAATTCAGACATTCTCGGTTAAAACAAGACCAGGTTGGTCTGTTTCCACGGAACATTACATTCATTTGATGTTTCTTTGGACACTTTTTTTCTTGAGGAATGCTTCCAACGCCGACTTTACGACCATTTCTCTATGTGAATTTTGTATGCTAAAAATTCAATTTTTGTTCGTAATTGAAAGAATAATTAAAACGTTAAACGATCCACGTAGCTATTTTTATTACGATTACACTATTTTCATAAAAAAATCTTGCCATGTTTTATCAAAAATTACAAAGATTAAAATAATTAAAAATTATATGAAGAGGTCATCTTAATTTATCAAATTTACTTTTTTCGATCCATTTACCAGATATGCCAAGACCCTAAATATTATTTAGTATTAATAATAACTGCGAAAATACAACTGAGGACCACTGCAGTAATAAAATAAATTTGATATTTAGTCGTTCAATTTTGATACACATTCTTTATGAGTATATTCAATTCTGAATTAAAATTTGATAGAAGGTATTGTCTTTTTTAAAACAGATTAAGGGTATACAATAAAAAAATTAACTCCTGAATCTGCACAAAAAACAAAAAAATCCAAGTTCCTGTATACTCACATAACCCACCAATAATCCATGCTTAATGTTATTCAGTATCCCAATTTGTTGTCATCAGTGAAGTCATTAAACAAGGCATTACTATAATCAAACTGACTGCTTGTTTTTAAGTCATTTATATGAGTAATTAGTAAATACTATTTGACCGCAAACTATTTTTAATGTACATAATTTTGTGGAAAATCTTCAAATTATAGAAAACTAACTTTAAACCTTAGATTTAATGAATTGTGGATTATATACTAATTTATATTTTTTGATGCATTCTAGGAGTGAAACATTGGTCGTTCCGGGGAGAGCTAAACCGTTTTTTTGGATCGCCACTGGGATCCTCTAGAAAAACCACTTTGTCTCCGGTTTTGAAATCTTGATTCCAAAATCTTTCAAGATTGTATTTTCATTCTCAACGATGATACCACTAGTCTCGAACCTAAGTACAACAAATATTCTTGAGAATATTCTACAAAAAAGGCGTATTTTTGAGAAGTCTGCAAAAATCTTAGTGCTAAACTCTTTTTCTCACAATTTAGTGTGGAAATTGTTGATGTTCGCGAAACGACTGTGCGAAGCTATTAATCTCTAAAATTTTTTCAACTTTCTCGCCACTTGACTCGAAGGTTATCAAACTAAAATTGAAAATGCCTTAACTCATTATCAAAGACTGTGTTTTAGAAATCTGCATATAACGAGCATTCTTTTTTTTTAATAATGAAATTTGTTTATTACGATAAAATTTATGTACGAGCATTCTTTATTTATAAATTGATCAATTTGGTCTATCATTAACTTTGATGACTAAATTCACTTTTTTATTTGCTTTTTGATTATTCGATGCTATAAATAGCCTATTTTGATAAGACTTTATCATCAAGCTTATAACTCGAAATTCAAATAGACTAAAATAAAAACATCGGAAATTATAAATGATACACGTTTTAAATCTCAATTTTTAAAATCTCTTTTTAACTCATAAATAACTTTCATAGAGGTAATTAATTTTGTACCAATTATTCACTATTGTAGATAACGCATTAAAGAAAACGTTGTGGTTTTCAGATTTATGATAAGACAATGCGCGGAAAATTTTGAAAAACCATTTACTAATGAATTACATTGGAATCAAAAGGGAACAGTTTCTGAAAGACGAAATGATTCAAAAATTGGTAAACGAATGTGAGGTAATTTTTAAAGGTGTACATTTTATGATATATTACAGATTAAATATATTATGAAAAAAAACATTTCCGAATATGAAAAAATACAAAGTTTCAAACGTGATTGCTCAAAAGGCCAAGTTCCTTTGGTAATTAAGCTCAAAAAATATTT
>NW_021834420.1:0-12500 GCF_006345805.1 Octopus sinensis
GAGACAATATGTATTTTTTGTGAAGGTCCGGGGGCGGCAAACTGAAAGGCCGCCCCTGGCGGCGGCAAACTGAAAGGCCGCCCCTGGCGGCATACACTGTTGCTACGTTAATGAGTGTAACCAAATTTATTACACACAAACTTTAACAACAAGCTCTTATGTGCTGTCCCACCGTCTAAGGGCCATATGGACCCCGGTTGAGGATCAGTTTCAGACAATGATTTTGCGGGTTAGTTGGCTGCTATTTTTAACAATCGGAGTGATTGACTACCCCGGCGTCCCTTCATAGCTTCATGTCCTAATTGTTTGGAGATATTTCTGAAGGTCGTCAGCTGTTCACAGCAGAACTGTCATTTTGTTTCTTTAGTTTGAACCTCGATCACAACCGATCACACCTTTTACCTATGTAACTAATACTGACTAATAATTGCCGTGAGAAGCTTTTCAGTCGATGTCTTTATGTTTGTGTAATAAAAGATTATTTTATAACTTTTAATCTTGAAGACATCACTGCCTTCTATTGTGGATTGCTCAAACCGTTCTCACCGTTGAAGAAGTAGGCAGGGGTGGCTGTCACATATACGGGTGGCCGCCTTATAATCTTACAAATGCATCTGCCCTGAAAAACTTTATGTGTTGGTTTCTTTTGATTAAAACTCAAAGGGTCCAACATTTAATCGGAAGAAATACATGGGAATTCGTGACAAAGTGTTTGTATTTGTTTGTTAGAGTCGGGAGGCTTTTTAAAGACTTATTTTCATTTATTGCCATAAATGTGTATGTATATATGTGTGTATATACGTAAGTACATTTGGGTGCATGTATTTATATGCGCATATATATCTATATATATATGTATATATATGTATATATATATATATATATATATATATATATATATATTATATAATATAATACGAATAGAAATTTCATACATATACATATATACATACATAGATATATGTATATATATATGTGTGTATATATGTGTGTATATATATATATATTACATATATATCTACATACATACACACATACATACATACGGGCATACATGCATACATACATACATACATTAAGTACGTATGGGGTATATATTTATATGCGCATAATTATATATATAGATATATATATATATATATATATACATACATAGATATATGTATATATATATTATACATACATATACACATATACATACATAGATATAAGTATATATATGTGTATATATATATACATATATATCTACATATATACACACATACATACACACATACATACATACATATATACATACACAATTGTGTTGTTTTCTTTTGATTGAAAATGAAGATTTAAAAGGAAATAGACACCAAAGCAAAATGGAGAGCAAACAGTCCTACAAAGCTAAAAGGAAACACAGCGGTATTGAAATTAATGAGAGACAATGAAGGGAGGTAATAGACATGTTGTTATATAAGCGATCCAAATGCATGAAAATAATCAAAGACATTAAATGAAGTAAAGTGTAGAGAGGTGAGAATTTATACTATTGAGTCACTTGGCAGAAACGTTAGAAGTTCGGCTATGGTAATTACTGCGATTCATACATTCTGTGTTCAAATCCTGCTGCGCTCAGCTTTGCGTTTCACTGTTGCAATGTCAATAAAGTACCAGTCAAATGCTGGAAGTGGGTTACTATTCCAAAGATCTTTTCGGTTTGAACGGCAGCTTTTTCTAGCGGTGTCATATGAAATTGTCACCCATAATTATGACCCTAGTATCGATCTATTGCATTTCAATCTGTTTTAGGGTTAGGGATTGGGGGAAGGGTAACTTTTTTCTTCAGAAATGTAAATAAACCCAATCTGTTTCTTAAACGAGGGACATATTCATACGGCACAGAATGTTTTCACCTCAGTAGACGTCATTGATTGGTTGAAATCGCAGAAATTGAAGAAAAAAACAACAAATATCTTACAAACTATAGAATTTTCTCAATAACGCCGAGAGAAAAAGATGTTTTATAAACATTCTACCAGTATACGAAGTTTAAAATTTTTTAGTTACCTAGAAATTATGTTAAAAACTGCCGGTCAAACCGAAAAGATCCAAATGCTGGAAGTTGGTTACTATTCCAATAATATAAGGCGGCGCGCTGGCAGAATGGCAAGCATGCCGAGCTAAATGCTTAGCGGCATTTCGTCCGTCATTACGTTCTGAGTTGAATTTCCGCCGAGATCGACTTTGCCTTTCATCCTTCCGGGGTCGATAACATAAGTACCAGTTGAACGCTAGGATCAATGTAAACGACTTAGCCCTACCCCGAAATTGTTGGCTTTGTGCCATAATTTGGAAGCACTATTCTTATAATGCGATTCCCTGACGGAACATTGAGAGTGTTTATTGAGCGAAAACACCTAAAGCTCCGCGAGACTCCGGCAGGAGGTGGTGGTGAACCCTGCTGTACTCTTTCACCACAACTTTCTCTCACCCTTTCTTTTTGTTTCTGTTGTACCTGTATTTCAAAGGGCCAGCCTTGTCACGCACTGTGTCACACTGAATCTCCTCGAGAACTACGTTAAGGGTACACGTGTCTGTGGAGTGCTCAACCACTTGCGCGTTAATAAATGAGTTGCGACGTCACTGGTGCCAAGCTGTATCGGCCCCTTTGCTTTTCCCTTGGATAACGTCGGTGGCGTGGAGAGGGGAGACTGGTATGCATGGGCGACTGCTGGTCTTCCATAAACAACCTTGCTCGGACTTGTGCCTCGGAGGATATCTTTCTAGGTGCAATCCCAGGGTCATTCATGACTGAAGGGGTCACAACAATTCCTATAATGTTGAAATTACAAACAACAAAAAATCAATAATCATTCTTAAGTTCAAACTTTACGACTGCTATTGTATTTTGTCCCCCCACCCTCCCACACACACACCTCCTACAACAGACCGAACTTTCTTTGTTTCACTTAACCCTGAGTGAAGGAAATCTCTACGCAATCATTAAAAATAGCAGCCAAATCTTCCTCGACTCCAGCTGTTTAAGGAGACGTTAGATAATGTTCCCTCAGCGATTCATACATATATATATATATAGATATATATAATATATATATATATATATATATATATACATGTATGTATGTATATATATATATATATATATATATATATATATATATACATGTATGTATATAATATATAATATATATATATATATATATATATATATATATATATATTATATATATATGTATATATATATATATATATATATATATATATATATATATAGATATATATAATATATATGTATATAGATATATGCATATATATTATATATATATATATATATATATGTATGCATGTATGTATGTGTATATATATATGTATATCAACAATTTGATTCAACTCTATGCCCCTTAAAGTTTCGTACATATATTCTTCTTCTCAGTATATCCGCTTTGGTAATTTGAGAGGACATTGCACCACCATTGAACATGGGTGCTGTCCCCTCATTTAATCGACCCTATCAGTTTAGGAGGTCATAACAAATGGCACCACATGAGACATGACAACAGCCTCTCCTCTCAAATGTCTTCCGCTGATTAACTTTAAAAAAAAATAGAAACTTTCCTCCATAAATTAACTTTCGACATTTATGTTTGTACAAAATGGCAATATTCTTAGCTTCAGCTTCGCTTCCAGAATATTCTGAATATATCAGAAAGGATAACTAAATTAAAAATAAATAAAATAGAATATTCATGCCGGAAAGAAAGATAAGATTTATGAGAACGAATAAGTAAATAATAAGATATATTGAAAATGGCTCCATCGATCTTGTTGCAGCCAGGTTTTTCATTTAATCTCATCTCGTACATACTTTATCAAATGGTTCTGGATGTGTTACCTAGTTTCAGTGATGGAGACAACTTTCTATTCCGGAGGAATACTGTGTCGATATTGGTTGTATAAGTGGAGGCGAGTGAATTAATTCCAATCAGGAGTGCAAACCTCATCAAACATGACACTAATTTGTGTTTATACTGAAGTGTTTTTGAATGGAAGGGAATTTATATGAACCTCGGATTATATATATATATATATGTATATATATGTATGTATATATATATATATATATATGTAAATGTGTCTGTCTGTCTTTAAGTATGTATGTATGTATTACTGTATGCATGTATGTACTGCTTAATATGCCGTTTTCCTTTAATAAGATGATGGTATATAATTTGAATGAAATTTGATTGTTATTTCTGCGTAGATCAGTAGTTCTCAACCGCAGTCCATATGGCCCTTGGGGGTCCACATAAGATTTAGTTGTTCGGATTATACTTCTACAATACACAAAATATTTCAGCAACTCTTTTTTTTATACAATTCCTAATAATATTCAGCTAGCAGTATCACCCGGCGTTGCTCGAGTTTATTTCGACCCTTTAGAATTGGAATTTTTGGAAAGTAAAAATTTTGCATTATGTAGCTTGTTATTCTCTTTAAGTGAACATTTTTCTGGTTGAAATACACCGAAAAATGGCGACATAGTAGTAAAAAAATCGTAAAAAATAGGGATTTCCATAGAAACCTTTTTGATGTAAGTAACTTTTGGTCTTAACATGGTCCGATTTGAATTTTATCTTCTACGGAATGAAGAGCAAGCCTTTTTCTATCATATTCTCAATTTTGGTCAACTTGCGCCGCAGGGTCTAGGAGGAGATAGTGTTAGTTGAAGGCTACCAAACCTGCCACGCACAGACAACTTCAGCTTTATATATATGAATTATAAACGTATAAGTTTTATTTAAGCATTTAATGGGTATGACAATCTAGTAGAGTAAAATAGGAATCACGGGTTCCATAAGCAAAAATGATTGAGAACCTCTGGCTGCAATTTTCAGCATGGTGGTATCTCGTAGGTACCCTAATCTTTAATTTAATATATATATATATATATATATATAATATATAATATATATATATATATATATATATATTATATATATATATATATATATACTAAATATATATAATATAATATATATACATATATATATAGTATTAGTGAGTATAACTCCAAACTTACAGGGAAAAATTCATTTAGTATTAAATCAAATTTCACAATAAAATATATAATATATATAAATTAGAGAAAAACCACTATTCTACATATATCTAGATCACAAAAAGTACTTATTATATAATGTTTATTCACTTTTTGTACTTTTTGTGATCTAGGTAAATGTTTTTATCATATATTTTACTTTTTCTATATGGTGTGATTTACGTCTTATCATTGTTTGAATTACATAATAGGGTTTTTTCTTCAATTATATTATATATATATATATATATATATATGCATTCAAATAATATATTAATAACTTGTATATAAGATTCAGCAGTATATTCTATTATATATATATATATATATATATATATATATATATATAGATACTATATATATATATTATACATAAAATACATACATACATACATAAACGTGTGAGTACGATTCTGTATGTTTGCAGTCCGTGTACCTGCGCATGTATATGTGCAGTGTGTATACCTGTGTATAAGTATCTTTCGCTTATTTGTATATCGGCGGAGATTAAAAAAATGTATTAAAAAACACTAATCTTTGAACAAAGCATCTTACCACATTTGTTCCATACCAAGTTAGAACCAATCCCCTGTCCCTCTCACCGTCATTAATATAGCGAACTGGCCTCTATACGTGTCAGACATTCAACGCCATTTTCAAAAGATGTTTCAGCTTGTGTCCTTCACGTGACTTAACAGGTGTCTTGATGATGACTTAATTATCACACCTACCTGTGAGTTCTGGAAATTAAACCTGACTGGCATGGAGTGGTAGCGCTTTCACTTCCTGTAAATGTTTTCAGGTAAAGTAGAAGAATTATGTTTTACTGGAATTCTTTGATGAATGATATTTGTGACTGAGCGACAGTTGAGTACCTTTATCATAATGACACACCTGTTACTGCCATTGATACTAGATTATGTTGTCTGAGATACATCGCGTCCGAAAAATAAACGGGACTGTCACGATTGGAACGTCTTAATTAAATTTCTATTTGTTCAAGGCTGATCTGGGATTTAAACATCATTGACATTTCCTGTAACAGCAGATATAATTGACGTTTGATAAAGTAGTCCTAGATACGCTATGTATAATAAAAAAAATGGATAGTCACGGCTGGAGTAGCTTTGATCACAGGATCTCTCTTATCAAGATTAACCTATAGGCTAAACAACAGCATTCACACTTCATATTAGAAATCGTGAAAGCAGCAGTTGCCATTAGTGATATGAGATAATGTAGCGCTAGATACAGAATATTTGAAAACAAGTTACTGATACGTCTGCTTGATCATGGCTGATCAAGAAACTAAATAACAATTTTATTGACACATCGTTAGCTATCAGTAAATATTACAACCAAACACAAGGAGTGCAATCACTCATTGTCTCCTTTGAATTAGAAACATTTCTCTATATATAAGCGGCAAAATGTCTGTGTGTGTGTGTGTGTATCCTTTATACAAATCCACAATTTTTCAGTTAGAGGGCTCGCACTTTCTATGGTCATTTAAAACTGTCCAAGGATGGTCGTGCACATCTTTACATTTCCCCAGTCACCCTGCAAAGCTATTAAAAAATAAATAGAAGTTACTTTTTTGTGAATTTTCTATCCAAAACCCAATCAAAATGCTCGAAACTTGATATGCCAATTGAATGCCAGCTAGCTGTATGTGATTGGCCGGAGATTTGGACAATACTTGCGTGTATGAGCGCACGCACGCAGCTGTATATGCATGCACTAGCACTATTAAAGTGACTTTATATCATTTTCTTGTAGAGGTAGTCGCTACATATTTACATGTAATATTAATAAAGCTAGCTAAGTCGGTGAGTTGGCAGAAATGGTAGCACGTTGGGAAAAATGCATCGCGGCATTTCGTCCGTCCTTATGCTCTGAATTCAAATTGTGCCAAGGTCAAATTTGCCTTTCAGGGTCGATAAAATAAAATACCAATTGAGCATTGGGATCGATGTAATCGACTTAGCCCTTCCTCTTATATTGCTGGCGTTGTGCCAAACATTTGAAACTGATATTAATATGCTAGTTTTCTGTAGGTTTATTTTTCAATGATTAATCGACCTTATCATCCCAAAAATAGTTAATTATATAAGGTAAACTAATACTGAATATGAATATATACCAGATAGCAAAAAAGGATAGACCCGGCCTGAATTGCAAGTGAAACAATTCTCTTCATAAATATTTCTATCAACATTTGTGAACGCCATCAGAGAAAGAAATATAAGATCTCTTGCTGGGAAAGACCTCCAAAATCCAAACAAGTGTATTTAACAGGGATGCGAAACACTGTCAAACAACGGGATTTACAAATACTTCAAATAATTACACAACTTGCTCAGCTGATGATGGTGACGCCAGTGATTGTGACATAATTCAACATTCAGCCATTTTTTTCAGCACATCTCTCTTGATGATAATGTTGTCAAGAGTCTAGCTTAAATAATGACTTGCGTGCGAGTCGATGTTAGTTTTATATTCAGGCTAAAATATAACGTTGATGATATATCGGAGTAAGGAAATTCCAGCAATCATACCAACATACACACACACCACACACACACACACACACACACACACATACATCTAACATATATATATATATATATATTATATATATACACATATATATATATGTATGTATATATATATGTATGTATGTATATATATATGTATGTATGGATATATATATATGTATGTATGTATTATATATATATATATTATATATATATATATATAATATATATATATATATATATATATATATATATTATATGTATGTATATATATATCCATACATACATATATATACATATATATATATATATATATATATATATATATATATATATTATCTATATATATATCCTACCGGAAGTAGTTGGGAATTTTATATTTTGTTGTTGATTTTCCTTACCAATATTTGCCTCTTTTTGTTTTTTTGTTTTTTTACCGCTGTTTCTCCAGAGATATGTAATTTCAACATCTCATAGTTCCTTGACTGTATTCAATACATCGTTATAAATACCAACAAGAACAACAACAATAACTACGTCACCAGCAAAAATAATGACAATTGGCAGCAGCAACAGCAGCGTAACAGCAGCGCCCTCTAGTCCAAACAGGAAGGTTGGAGGGGGGAATAATCACGTTTGAAAGATTTACAATCTAACACTTTGCCGTTTTACAGGCACTTCGTTGAATATTTCCTTGAATTTTCCATCTCTATATTCCTTACAGTATTAGCAACGCATATGCATATTTCTCTCTTGAATTCATATATGTCATTGTGTGTGTGTGTGTGTGTGTGTGTGTGTGTGTGAATGTGTGTGTGTGTGTGTGTGTGTGAGTGTGTGTGTATGTGCGTGTATGTTTGTGTGTGTGTTTGTGTGTGTATGTATTTGATCATATGTATCCATGTGCACAAGGGCGTGTGTGTATGAGAGCATGTGTGTGTGCGTGCATGTGTGTGTATGCCTTTGCTCATATGTATGCATGTATGCAAGTGTGTGTGTGTGTGTGTGTGTGCGTGTGTGTGTGAGTGTGTGTGTGTATGTGCGTGCGTGTATGTTTCTGTGTGTTTGTGGTGTATGTATTTGAGCATATGTATACATGTGTACAAGGGTGTGTGTGTGTATGTCTTTGCTCATATGTATGCATGCATGCAAGTGTGTGTGCGTGCTTGCGCGTGCGTGCTCGTGCGTACGTGTTTGAAGGTCTGAAGGAACGCTACTGATATTTCATATTCCTGGTGGCCAGGGAAATAAAAATCCCATAAAAATGACTTATTGAGTAGGTCGTAGAATTCTTCTCTTCACCACTTCGCCAAAGTCACATCGACAATGCCAACATTTTCCAGTTATTTCAGTTGTATTTAGTTGTACCTCTTCTTTTGCTAATTATTGTTATCAATAAAGAAATTCGTTTCTTTCTCTCTCCCTTACTACTACTACTACTACTACTACTACTACTACTACTACTACTACTATTACTACTACTACTACTACTACTACTACTACTACTACTACTGTAACTATTCCGGAGAAGACCTGGATTTTCATATTTTACGGTTTATCTTTCCAGCAAAGGTGTTTAAGGCATTTCAGCGCCCCCTGCATGTAATAAAAAAAAAATTTCCTAGAAATTCTTGATATATTTTTGCAAACATTTTCTTTTTTGTTAGTGATTCAAAATGACCAGTTCTGGAGGAAGCGAAAACAGGTTCTAGCCGCAGGCGTGGTAAATATAAAATAAAAAAAATAATTGAAACTGAACAGACATTTAGGAAAAACCAAATACAAAATATAACTTACGAAAACAACAAATCTAAAGAACGTCAGCAATAACAAAAGCATATTATTTTGCTTGTTTTTAGCCAGGTGAACCAAACTCAGTTCGCTGAATAAATAAATCTTTGGAGAAGTATGTCGCAAAAGATTTATCATCCCTACCTCACAATTTCGTCAATGAAAAGACAAAGTAACATTCTTCAAATTACACTCTTTACTCTTTTACTCTTTTACTTGTTTCAGTCATGTGACTGCGGGCCATGCTGGGGCATCGCCTTTAGTCGAACGAATCGACACCAGGACTTATTCTTTGTAAGCCTAGTACTTATTCTATCGGTCACTTTTGCCGAACCGCTAAGTTACGGGGGACGCAAACACAACAGCATCGGTTGTCAAGCGATGTTGGGGGGACAAACACAAACACACAAACACACACACACACATATATACATATATACGACGGGCTTCTTTCAGTTTCCGTCTACCAAATCCACTCTCAAGGCTTTGGTCGACCTAAGACTATAGTAGAAGACATTCGCCCAAGGTGCCACGCAGTGGGACTGAACCCGGAACCATGTGATTGGTAAGCAAGCTACTCCTACACTCTGTAACAATTTTTTGTCTTTAGTCTGTAAGTGTTATTTCCTATTTGCTTCTATCTAGAAATCAAAGGAAATGACTACTATTCCCTTCAGGCTTTACTTTTGTGACCTGGACCTCAATGTTTTGAATCTGACCTATTTCCCATTACATTTCAGACAGATTCAGTTCTGAGTTGCTGAAGCAGAAATATCGTTATAGCATATATTCTGCTCAATACCACAGATCTGCTTGTCAGTTGCTTGACCTTAAGCACTTGAGCATGTCCCTTAGTGGCTGACAATATGTGCATTGCTGATCATGATAAAGAAGAGCATCATAGCCATGTGTTGAGAGAAATTGGGGGGGGGCTTGAATGAATGTGACAAAAGCTAAGTTTGATGGAAATATTAGCCATTTTTCATACTTTCTAGAGGGTGGGCAAATAGGAAATAACATTTTCTGGCGGCGTCATATGAAAATGTCCCTGCTACATATATATTCGTTTAAGAAACAGATTGGGTTTATTTACATTTCTGAAGAAAAAAAGAAACCCTTCACCCCACCCCAACCCTAAACTTAACCTTAACCCTAACCCTAACCCTAACTCTAACCCTAACCCTAAAACAGATTGAAATGCAATAGATCGATACTAGGGTCATAATTATGGGTGGACACTAAAGAGGGAACGGCTTTGTTATCTAGCTATGTTTACGAGTGACCCCTCAGTTTATGGCCACCGGATATCTTTTTTCTCATAAAAAACAGGGACATTTTTATATGACGCCGCCAGAAAATGTTACGGTAGATATCGTTTTCACTCAATAGATGTCATTGATTGGTTGAAATTGCCGAAATGCAAGAAATTAAACAACAAATATGTTACAAACTAGAGAATTTTCTCATGAAAGCCAAGAGCAAAAGATGTTTTATAAACACATTCTACCAGTATACGAAGTTTAAATTTTTTAGTTACATAGAAATTATTTTAAAAATCTGCCGGTCAAAGTGAAAAGATCCGTTTATTATCTCTTTATCTAAGAAACCATATCTTTATATATAAAAGTGAGGTTGTGTGCTATCTGTCTCCTACGATTTAGATTCCTAACTACTCCCACATTTTGCGGTGCAATTTAACCAAAACCGGGTATCTTATAGTCGTGATTCATATCGAGCCCTTCTGGGTATTAGCGCGCGTCTACGATGAGTCTACGATTTTTAAAAAAATGTACCATCAATTTTTCCCATTTTTAATGCATTTTTGGCATATATAAGGGAAGTAACTCTCTAAAAATTTATCATTAAATCTCAGAACGTAAAAAGCTACAGTAACACCACCTTTGGTGTTTAGCCATATTGAGATTGCTATTATACTTTACATCTCTAAAAATGCTTATATAGTTATTTCCCTTACAAACCCGAGCAACGCCGGGCGATACTGGTAGTAGGTTATAATTATCGTAGATTTAAGTTTCTGTTTATTTAATTTACCCGATTCTCTCTTCGATAAAATACGGAAATATGGAACATTATTTGTTAGTTACTTCGAATAATATTTATATCAGTAACTATAAATAAATGAGAAATGTTATATTTTATCATTATATTAACATAATACTATATCATGATTATATATAATTTATACTAGCAGTATCGCCCGGCGTTGCACGGGTTTGTAAGGGAAATAACTATATAAGCATTTTTAGAGAGTTACTTCCCTTATATAATAGCAAAAAACGCATTAAAAATGGAAAAAATGATGGTAAATTTTTTTTTAAATCGTAGACTCATCGTAGACGCGCGCTAATACCCAGAAGGGCTCGATATGAATCACGACTATAAGATACCCGGTTTTGGTTAAACTGCACCGCAAAATGTGGGAGTAGTTAGGAATCTAAATCGTAGGAGACAGACACACAACCTTACTTTTATATATAAAGATATATTTTCTTTGAGTAATTATAAATATTTGAAAATTATTGCATATAAATGGATAAGTTGATATGTTAGAAATGTCTTTTCGAACATACATAGGTATATTTATAGCATAAATATTGATTTACACGATTTATTACCGTCTCTTAAACTACGTAGGACTTTTGATACTTCATTTATTTACATACCATTATTACTATTATTATTATTATTATTATTATTATTATTATTATTATTATTATTATTATTATTATTATATATTACTAAAATAGCCAGCGATTGTTTTCGAGTTGAATGCATTTGAATTGATATTATTGGAGATACATTGAAACATTTTGTAAGTTGTAGATTTTCCTATGGTACTCGTTAACGCTCATACTCCTAAACATAGGTATTTTTAATCAGTATTTTGCAACCTGGCAGTCGTTTTACATAGAATTTTGCCTGTCTTTGGAACCAAAACTCTGAAGAGACTTGTATACATGGATATGAATTGTTCGTAAATCAAATAATGTATATAAGTCGAAACAAATTGTTGGCTTTTTTGGGGTTTTTAATAATTTTTTTTATGTTGT
>NW_021834420.1:17500-20000 GCF_006345805.1 Octopus sinensis
AGGTGATGATGATGATGATGATGATGATGATGATGAAAGTACTTTACGCTTGGCAATCTCTGAGAGATATACAAATTGATACCAAATTTCTGCTGGTGTTAATGCTGTTTCGTTTCGTTGCCATAATGTATTGTAGATGTGTTATAGATTTTTCTAGCCAACGTCGTATCGTCACAAACGGCTGTGAACATTACCTCTCTGTACATAAAATGTGTTCGCAAACAAAACAAAAACAAAAAAAAAATACAACTGTAAATGCAACTCATTTCAATTCTGTTTGGAGTTCCATCGTAACTGTGCACCATCCTTAACTGTCCACGAACACCGATATTTGTGGCTAAAGTAAACTCGGCAAACCAATTTGCATATCTGGTAGCTTGTGGGAATACTAAAATAGTGATACGAGATTGATACCAAATATTTGATCTTTCGGTTGTTGTAGTTGTTGTTTGGATCCAAATCAAACCTGTGTAGATCAATAATCAATGACTATTTCATCCTCCTCTCATATACAGGACTTTGTTATTCAGTAAGTCGATCCCTTCTCAAGTCGGGAGGATGACATTTAAAGGAAACATCGCAACTTGTATTAAAACATTCTGGATATCTATGGAGACCTTTGTTGAGGTCAGCCTTAATTCATCAGACGTATCTTTGACCTAAGACGCTCTACCCATGGTCACCTCATCTTTTATCTAGTCATTCTGCATTCAATTTTACGTTATTCAATGTGTTCTTTTCTTTTTAAAGACAAACTGTTGGGAGGTCATATGTGGAACACTTAAAATTCTAGTTCTGTTCGGTCAGTCAGTGCTAATGTACGGTTAAACAGCAACTACCATCAATGAACTGATCTATTTAACTGTTGAAAGGAAGAGACCATGATACAGTGTTATATAACCGGTGGTGGCTTTATCTTCCAAAACATCCCCAACAATTCTGAGATGAAATATTTACAAAGAGCTTCCCGAAGAAGACAAACAAGATGGTTTTTAATAGTATATTTACAAAGTTCATTCCAGAAAGTTTAAGATTCCTTCAGGAGACATATTTATTAATTTCAATGCACTTAATTCTAGTCTCCTTCAAAGTAAGATCCTCTGACTCAAATGTACTCGCTGTAGCGCCCCAGCCCCTTCGTACAGGCTCCATAGATGTCCTCCAAAGTGAAGGTTTCCAGAACCCTGTCATAGCAACCCCCTCATCTTCTCAATGTCTTCAAGACAACAGCCCCTGAGGTTCTCCTTCATCCTGGGAACAGTAGGGAGGGTGATGTCCATCAATGTCAAGTTGTTGGTTACCAGAATGGAATTGTGGACTGTTGCATTGTCTGGGTGCAGGTTCTCTAGTCTCTTGCGATGAAATCTCTTCCTCAACTCCCCCTGAACCTCAACAAAGTACCTTTTGTTGACCGACTGACCAGGGGAAACCCATTGAATGTAGATGATGCTCTTGCTGTCGAAAAACAGGGCGGTGTCATCATGAGATTCGTTGTGGACTTGTATTGCTTGGCCTTTTGTACCAAATACTCGACTCATACAAAGACTATAAGCAGTCTGGATCATTTCATAAGTCTCGGTAGCACTTTTCTCACTTTAACAGAAAACTTTATCGTACAACGAGCCTCCAAATTGTCTTCACCTCCCGACTGCATTCCGCGAATCAGTCAGCTGTAATAAACAGTAGGTTGTAGGGTGTCTTCAAAGTGCTGTTACTACCGTTCCCCTTCGATCTAGATTGACAAAAATTGGCAAGTCAGCTTATTAAATGTATAGTAACGATATACTAAAATTATAATAATCTGGGATAGTTATAACAGCTTCTCTTAAAAACGTTTCAAAACTTCTGGAATGCACCTCATATTTCTGTTATTTAATGAAGCTTGGATTTGAACCCCTGTGCTGTAAAATATAGTTTTATTTTGTTTTTGTTTTTTAACTGACAGTATCATCAATCACTGTTTTAAGTATTTCTGTGTTGGAGTGACAGGAATCGTGTAAAGTGCCGGAATAAATATGATGCTGTCATTAGTTATGTCTCTTCACGTTCAAAGTTCAAATCCTGCCACGGTTAGTTAGGTCTCTTATATTCATGACAACAATAATTAAATAAATACCAGTGATATACAAGGGCTGATTCAATCAATTTTACTTCAACATTACAAATATGTTTTACACTGCAGAAAATAAAATCAATTTCCACTCCTTCTACACGAAATGAACCAATGTCTGGCGGGGGGGGGGGGCGTCTTCATGGTATTTCGATCTGCCAGAAATAGCAACCATATCTCCCTTAATTATATCCGTCCATCTTTTAAAAAAGGGGGAAGAATGTGGTTTTGGACACACTGTGATTGAAAAAGAGAAAAAAAAAAAGAAAAAAGCAAGATGCCTTATGTTGGAATGAGATATGCTGATCATGAGTCCACTCCTTCGGAATTGACCAAGGGTTAAACAACAATATCAACAACTTCAGAGATGAGTGGTCAGCGGTAAGAAAG
>NW_021834420.1:25000-30000 GCF_006345805.1 Octopus sinensis
GTAATTTCCACATAAGTTGGAGGCACGATATTGGACGGACATTGTCAACAGCTTTACTTTGACCGGGTAATATTTTGGTTTTCAGTGAAGAGGGCGAGCTGGCAGAAACGTTAGCACGCCGGGCGAAATGCGTAACCGTATTTCGTCTGCCGTTACGTTCTGAGTTCAAATTCCGCCGAGGTCGACTTTGCTTTTCATCCTTTCGGGGTCGATTAAATAAGTACCAGTTACGCACTGGGGTCGATATAATCGACTTAATCCGTTTGTCTGTCCTTGTTTGTCCCCTCTGTGTTTAGCCCCTTGTGGGCAGTAAAGAAATAAATATTTTGGTTTTCAGTGAAGGGGGCGAGCTGGCAGAACCATCTTTATTTCTGAGTTCAACTTCTGTCGAGCTCGACTTTGCTTTTCATCCTTTCGGAGTCGATAAAATAAGTACCAGTTGTAATCGACTTATCTCTTCCCCGAAATTGCTGGCTTTGTCAACGTTTGAAATAATAATAATAATAATTATTATTATTGTAAGGCGGTGAACTAGTAGAAAGCACGCCGGGTGAAGTGCGTAGCTGAGTCTTTATGTCTTGAGTTCAAATTCCGTCGAGGTCAACTTTGCCCTTTATCCTTTGGGGTTCGATAAAATAAACATCAGTTGAGCACTGGAATCAAGGTAATCGACTTACCGACTGCCCTGAATATATCAGAAGTTGAAGCCAATATTTTCTTCTTCAGTAATTGGTTCTTTGATATTCAGGAGACTATCCAGCTGTGGGGAAGTTCTTTCGTGTAAGCAGCTCGATTTCTTTGAATACTGGAGGTCACCAGTATCATTTTATCAACCTGTATATCACTTTAAGTTGTAGTCAGTTTTTCCTTCTTTCTTTGAATCGTACCTCATCAAATCGTACCTCGTCCGACTTTAAATGCCATTTTTGAACGTTTTGCTTTCTCCTCCACCAAGAATCACTCCCCCATCTCTGATATTCCTGTTTAACTTGGTCCATACTAAAAATATAGTTTTGTCTCTTCCCAATCATTCAGAATATGTTAATTCTTTTAAAATTCGCGTTAGACATCTGATCTTTATTTGATTCTTCTTACGTATTTCACTCTTCTTTCCTTGATCTTTTCACAGCTCTTCCTTTTCTTTCCAAAACATTATTGCACCTTCTAACCACGTTTATGTCCCCTAATATTCTTTTCTACCATGGTTCATTCTTTTTAACGTTTTCATATAGTCTCCAACCATAGCTCATTTCCTGCATATATATTTGCTGCTCTTAATAAATTGTAGGTTTCCATTACAATGTTGGTAATAATATGGTGGATGATTTTATTGATCATTTTCCTAATTACAGACAATCAACTTCTTTCAATATTTTGATAACACCACGATGCCAAATTTTGTCGATTTTCAAGAGAAGTTGTTACTTTTTTAGTTACCTTTGAAGTCTTCTTTGAACAGTCGGATGTTAATTTACCTGGAAAGAATCAGTACAGTTATTAATAAGAAGGGTTGGAATTAATGCATGCAATATTTCACAGCTCTAGCATCACTCCTTCATAGTCAGCCTACGAGCTTTAAAGTCCACCATCGTAAATGTGACATGGAAGGACGGTGGTTGGCGAGAATGAAAATGGGCTGAGGGCGGCAGAGTAAGACCTGGTATAGGCTTCATAAGTTAAGGATGAGCGCCTAAAAATTATATCCTGCAATTGTCTTCATCATGCAACGAGGTACTAAACGATTGTGCCTCAGGAAATGTCACATTTAACATCATCCAGCCTATGCACTTACCTGTAACAGCAAGGATGAGGAATTGAAGAGATTCAATAATGACCAGGAGTCAGTGTTAGCTAACACTTCTACCTTTACCACCTTTATGAGATACAACGATAGGTCATAGTGCTAGTGCCTGCATATACAGCTGCGTGCGTGCGTGCGCACATGCATGCGAGTACTGTCCAAATCTCCGACCAATCACATACAGCTAGCTGGCATTCAATAGGCGTATCAAGTTTCGGGCATTTTGATTGGGTTTTGGATAGAAAATTCACAAAAATGTCACTTCTATTGATTTTTAATGGCTTTGCGGGGTGACTGGGGAAATGTAAAGATGTGCACGACCACCCTTGGACGGTTTTGAATGACCATAGAAAGTGCGAGCCCTCTAACTGAAAAATTGTGGATTTGTATAAAGGACACACACACACACACACACACACACACACATACCCAGACAGACATTTTGCCTTTCATATATATAAATATTTCAACTTAAAGGTCGAATACGAACAGTAGTACGAGACGCACGTTGGAAATATTGGATTGAGGAAAAGAAATGAAAGCGGTCATCGTTTAGTTATCTTGGCGAAGGTGCAGATGCTTCCCATTTGGAACAGACAGACTGTTTACAAAAGGACTTAAATATATACATATATATATATATATGTGTGTGTGTGTGTGTTGTGTGTGTGTGTGTAATTATCCTCATCACCATCATCAGTCATCATAATCATCATCATTCAAAGTCCATGCTCTATGCTGACATGGGTTGAAAGGTTTGACAGATGTTAAGGGATCAAGGGCTACATCATATTCCAGTGTCTGCTTTGGTATGGGTTCTATGACTAGACGTCCTTCCTAGCATCAACCGCTTTAGAGTGTGAAGAGGGTGCGTTTTTCGTTCCACCATTACCATTAAGGCAGCTATACAGATCGCAAGACTATGAATTCCGAAGGAAGGAGTATCGGCTTAATGCTAGGTGAACAGCGAAGTGGAGGCCGAGTAAGTTCTTGGAGAAGAGCTGCATGGCTATTCACATTTAGTCGGGAAGGTGAGGGAAGGAAAAATATATTTCTTTATTGCCCACAAGAGGCTAAACATACAGGAGACAAACAAGGACAGACAAAGGGATTAAGTCGATTACATTGACCCCAGTGCGTAACTGGTACTTTATTTGTCGACCTCGAAAGGATGAAAGACGACCTCGGCGGAATTTGAACTCAGAACGTAACGACAGACGTAATACGAATAAGCATTTCGCCCGGTACGCTAGATTTGAGATGAGATGTCCGGGTGATCCCTCAAGGCATGAGCCAAGTAGAAATGGGTGGATGTGAGGACTGTAAGATTGTATGGGAAACAGGGGATGAGGGGATGAGGAGGAAGGTTACAACTGCAAAAAATGGTGGGTAAGATTAAAGGGTGATAATTGAGAAGTCATTAGTGGGGGAGGATGCAGGCACACACAAGAGAGTAGATGGAGAGGAGAGGAGCAGGACAGTAATGATACAGTGGACAAGAGACAGAAAGGAGGAGAAGAGGGAGAGAGAGGAGCGGTGTAGGGAGCGAGAGAAGCAGGGAGAAAGAGAGAGAGAGCGAGAGAGAGAAAGATTTCAATAGGGGTAGGCTGCAGGAGCAGAGAGGAGGGGTATGCGTAGCGCAAGGTGGAAAATATCTTTTCTTTTTGGGAAGGTGTGTGAAACAAGATTTACCACACACACACACACACACACCACACACCACACACAACACATACATACACACACACACACACATATATATTCTCTTATTCTTTTATTCTTTTATTTGTTTCAGTCATATGACTGCGGCCATGCTGGAGCACTGGCTGTAGTCGAACAAATCGCCCCCATGACTTATTCTTTGTAACGGTCTCTTTTGCCGAACCGCTAAGTTACGGGGAGGTAAACACACCAACATCGGTTGTCAAGCGATGGTGCGATAGTGGGGGACAAACACAGAGCCACAAACATACACACAAACAATAATATTAGTGGCCACAAACAATAACGCCTTGATATTGCTGAATGTTTAAACTTTTGAGTATTAAACTCTTATTTCTAACAAGCAGGTACTTTGTGTACCCTCTATTATAATGATCAATTGTAAAATTTCACACACACACACACAACACACACACACACACACACACACACACACACACACACACACATATATATATATCAAAGATACGCTAGCTTTGAGAAAGTGATGAAAGGAAACCAAACAAAAATAGGAAGAAATCGACGATAAGAAATCGATAGACATAGCTTACAAAAAAAAAAGAAGGACAATAGGAAATAATAACACCACCGCCACCACCAACAACACCGCCATTATTACAACCATAACTAGTATTCAAACGAATTGGAGACTCTGGGTGATAGTTTCACAGGGTAGAACTAGCAGCTAAATCACCCTCAAATCAACATGGACACCATTATGACTACCATTACCACCTCAACAACAACCAAACCCCCTTAACTACCACCACCACCACCACCACCACCACAACTATCCCCATCACCAGCAACACCGTAACCAATACAACTACTATCACCACAACCACTACGACCACCACCACCATTACCCTCACCACCATAACTACCAACAACACTATCACCACTACAATTATTGTCACAGGTATCTTTTTAAAAAACACTCAACGTAAAACAAAGAAAAAAGAAAGAGACAGAGAAAGAGAGATGGTGGGGGGGGGGGGAAGAAAGGCTCCGCCCAGTCAAAAGCCACGGAGACACACAATAACGAAATAATGGAGTGGTGGTGGTGGTGGTGGTTGTGGTGGTGGTGGTGGTGGTAGTGGTTGTGAGTTGAACTTTCAAAGACAAACTTAAAAAGAGGTTAAGAAACCAAAAGTGGATCAACACCAAAACATAAGAACACCAAAACCAACAGCACCAAAAAAAAAAATAAAAGAAATAACAAAAATAATAAATAAAAGACAAAAAAAATGAGGGGAAACATGTTGGAAGAAAGAGAAAGCTTCAAAGATGATGATAATTCTTTAGTTTAAAATATGCAACGTTGTATTGAAAATGTGGTAGATTTCATTGGCCAACATCCAGTTTCCAACGTTGATCATGAAATCTTCAACGATGAATCACACGTAGTAACTGCTACTAAATACATTTCTTCTCTCTTGACGCTTTGTTGCTTTGGTTCTTACTTTGGTTGGCTGCT
>NW_021834420.1:32500-40000 GCF_006345805.1 Octopus sinensis
AGATTTCACCAGGTCGCCTCATATAGTTTCCGGTTAGCAATTTCAGTCAAAAGATTTGTGCCACCCCAGCGCTTTGACAAAAGACGAATGTCACAGATTGATACCGAACTCGCAACATGGTAAATAGAAGCTTGAACTAATATATGCATTCATGCATGATGCATAAAAATTCATAAACACACGTAAGCACACACACGCACACACACATACATACATACATACATACATACATACATACATACATACATGCATGACATACATACATACATACATACATACATACATACATACATACATACATGCATGCATACATACATACATACATACATACATACATACATACATACATACATACATGCATGCATACTTCATATAAACATACATACAAACATGCTCATGCATAGATGCATACATACATGGATACGTACACAGATACATACATACATACATACATTAACAGCGACACTGATAAGATTTATGTGAGGCAAGTGATAGTGGTAGAGACGTAAGTTCTGTCCAAAAGCCTTTGAATGTGGCAATGTATCACTCAGTCAACACCTGCTGAACAGTAAAGGAAGAAATTAGTATATTCCATGGATACTCAAAAGTGATAACATCTTCGTTGTTGGAGAAGAACTACTGTGCAAGTACTCTCAGAATACAGCTGTCCCATGCGACCCAAAGGAGGCCGGACTGGCCTACCTAAACACTAGCTTGGAGGAGAAGCAGGCATCATACTAAAAAAAGCAATGCATGGGTACATACCCCATAAGCTAGAGGGCATTAACAGCATTGACAAGAAGAGTAGCCACACCTGGACCTGCAATAGATACATTACATCCCACCTAGAAGGATCTGCCTCCGCTATCCAGGAACAATAAGATGGCATGCCGGTAAATTGTTAGCTCACTGGACAAAATGCTTAGCGTTATTTCGCCCGTCGCTACGTTCTGAGTTTAATTCCGCCGAGGTCGACTTTGTCTTTCATCCTTTCGGGGTCAATAAATTAAATACCAGTAATCGACTAGTCCCCTCCCCGCACATTTCAGGCCTTATGCATTTAGTAGAAAGAATTATCCAGGAACAAGAGATAGTTACTAAATGCCTAATAAGCAAGAGAGAGAAAGTTACCACCAAACCTCAACGCTGTGATAAAAAAACAAAAAACAAAATGCCGGCTCTGCTATACCAGTGTGGAAGATATCACTCATATCACTAGCAGCTGCCTCAAAACCTGCCCCCTGAGGCACGATATACTTCAAAAACTCTTTGAAATGCTATCAGCTGTAAACAAACAACGAGATAAAAGATGAAAAACTGGGTATATGCCATATTTCGGGAGTTATTGCTCCTTCATCAGCACCTAACCAACCTATTCATCATCCACGAATCCATTGCTTAAATAGCCACTAAATACAGCAGTGTAGCGTTACTGGATATATCCATTTACATATTAAACACATCCTTGGAAGTTGATTGTGTTACAGCGTTTTGTGTCCGACACGTCAGGTGTCAACAACGAGATCGAAGATGAAATAATGGATCAACATCTGACGTCTCGGAACATCTGACGTCTCGGAACATCTGACGTCTCGGAACATCTGACGTCTCGGAACATCTGACGTCTCGGATACAAAACGTCGTAACGAAATCAATGCTGGCTCAAATTTCAATAGAAATCTGTAGAGATGATTTTAACACGTGATTTAAGAGCTTTGCTAACACAGTTTGTTCCTTTCTTCTCGAACCATGCCTGGCTCATTAGGGTCGGTTTCCCGGTTTCCTTGGCGTATAGGTTCCCCACCTGGACGGGACGCCGGTCCGTCGCAGGTGAGCTGCAAGATGCAGAGGAAAGAGTAAGAGAAAGTTATGGCGAAAGCGTCAGCAGAAGTTCGCCATTAACTTCAGCCGGAGCCGCGTGAAGCTTAGGTGTTTCGCTCATTAACACACATCGCCCGGTCTGAGATTCGAACCAACAATCCCTCGACCGCGTGTCCGCTGCTCTAACCACTAGGCCATGTGCCTCCACTGCTAACACAGTGGTACACGGTATCGGGTAAGTCGATTACATCGATCCCAGTTCTCAACTGGTACTTATTTTATCGACTCGAAAGGATGAAAGGCAAAGCCGACCTCGGCGGAATTTGAATTCAGAATGTAAAGACGGGCGAAACGTCGCTAAGTATTTTGCCCGACGTGCAAACGATTCTGCCAGCACGCCGTTTTATATCTTACATATATTGAAGACTAATTTTACTAGCATTGCAGCGGTTGCTTGTCAGTGACTAGCGCGCAGATAGTACGACGAAAATTTTAACACCAAATTATAGATGGTTTAACATATGTATTCCACGCTGTAATTGTTTTAGCTTCAATACATGCTCTCAGATCAAATGACTTGCCTGACAAGTATATCTCCGAAATTTCACTATCGTTTTTCTAAGTGGATGATATTCCTGAGCAATTCGATTTCTAAATAATTCAATTTACTATCAAACACACACACACACACACACACACACACACACACACACACACACACACACACACACACACACACACACACACACACACTCACACACACACACATGCACATACACACACACACACACACACACACACACACACACACACACACACACTCACATACACTTATTGGCCTGTTAGCTCTCTTTTAAAACACAAATATCTAACGAAATGTCTGTTCATAAACGCAGGCAACATAAAAATCAAAAACTAAAAGAAACACGGTGAAGGCCATGCTTCACTAATGAGGTCACAATAAGTCGAAAACATGCCTGAAGTTATCTGGAACTGGGGGGGGGGACTATTCATTAATTGATGTTGTTTTTTCTTTTCCTTCTACTTTTTTTTTCCTCGCTTGGCGCATATTTATTTCTAAATAAGCTTTTTAACGTTTCACCTATTAAATAAATTAACACTAACTTAGAAAATAATAAATTTAGTTCAGGATGTTGAAATGCCAATCTGACCTTCGCGTCGACTGTTGGCAGTATTTGTAGAGATAAAGGCTAGTGTAAGCTAGATATGCGCTACCCTACATTGCTCACACCCCTAACACTGTGTGCACATCCTTTAATTAAGTAAAGGTCAAACTGTTCACTTCAATATAAAGCTAAATGCAACCTTTACAACTTCTGTTACTGTTCTGTATGTGTTGTTGTTGTTGCTGTTGTTGTTGAGTGCCTATGATACCCAAACGCAGCTGTCACCAGAGCAGATTATATCTTGTACATGTGTATGGGTGAGACAAATAGTGTGTCCGGCTATGCCTATATGCCTATGCGCATATATATATATATTATATGTGTGTGTGTGTGTGTGTGTGTGTGTGTGTACATAAATACGTACATACACACATATATAGACATACATATATGTACACACACATACATGCATAGATGTATATTTGTATGTATGCGTGTGTATGTGCATTTGTGCGTGCGCGTGTGTGTGTGCATGTGTGTATGTGTATGCGTATGTGTATGTCTGTGTGTATGTGTATGCTTGTGTATTTGTATATGATGGTTGAGAAGGCCATGTGTATGCGCATATACATACGTACATACATACATACATACATATATAGATATACATATATGTACACACACACATACATGCATAGATGTATATTTATATGTATGCGTGTGTATGTGCATTTGTGCGTGTGTGTGTGCATGTGTGTACATGTAAGTGTGTGTGCATATAAGTGTATGCGTATGTGTATGTCTGTGTGTATGCGTGTGTGTTTGTACATGATGGTTGAGAAGGCCATGTTGATGACTAAAATAGTTCCAACAGGAGTATGTTTCACTAATGTGTCACTTCACAGTTCAAAATACCAAAAACTGACAACGACTGATTGATATTCTCTTTTATATACTCGCAATGCTGCCATTGTTTTTTAACCCTAGGTCAGCCACTATCCACTAAATTTAGAATAAAGGTATTCCAGTCATGACCATCATGTACATATATTTAGGGGTAGCTATGTGGTAACAAGCTCGCTTTCTAACCAGTGTTCCGGGTTCATACATACATACATACATACATACATACATGCATGCATCCATGCATGCATACATACATACATACATACATACGTACATACATACATGCATCCATGCATGCATACATACATACATACAACGGACTTCCTTCGGTTTCCGTCTACCAAATCCACTCACAAAGCTTTGGCTGGCCCGAGGCTGTAATAGAAGATACTTGCCTAAGGTATCACTCAGTGGAACTGAACCCCGAACGATGTGGTTGGAAAGCAAGCTTCTTACCATAAAGCCACACACACACACACACACACACACACACACACACAACACACACACACACACACACACACACACACACACACACACACACACACAAACAAACAAACAAACTCATTTTTTTAGGCAAGTCCTACTAGAACTATTTTTATATCACAGGAGTAATAAGAGTGGTATTTAGCTGTTATTTCTGGCAGGTCTCGCAACCTCATATACAAACATTTGCTTTGAGCTCCTATAAAAAGTGATCGCATCACTAACTGCCATGAAATCAATCACCATCACACATCGCTGTGTCTTCTCTCTAAGTCTTCCACTTCTACTAACGCGGCCTTTGTTCTTCGGGGCTGGCATGTTGGTCTCATAATACCCTCTTTCAAACATGCCTTCTTCCCTTCTCGTTACCCATATTATTGTTTACCTGCCCCATCCTCACTAACCACTGCGCCTAATCCTTCTTCCCTTGAACACAAGCCCTTTAGTATTCCCTCCAGCAGTTTTCATTAACACACCGATCTCACCTGTTCTCAGAGGTCGCAGTCACAAATTCCTCTTTCTTCGCGCAAAACCAACATCCACACCATAAACACGGTTAAGTTTCCAAAACAAATCAAAATGTATACAACGTGTGCGTGAGTGTGTGTATGTGTGTGTGTGTGTGTGTGTGTGTGTGTGTGTGTGTGTGTGTGTGTGTGTTGTACTTTCACTTTCTTCCCCGTGATATTCAATCGTGAATTTTATAACGTTTAGTGCATGTTCCAAATAAATGTTGTCTTCTGTACTTTGTTACATTGGTGACTTTCCACATTTTTTATAGCATGACTATGCTACAGAAAGTATGTTTTGCACCTGTATTGACTACATTTCGTTTCTCTTGAACTTATGTATGTATATAATGTGAGAGAGAGAGGGGGAAGAGTGAGAGAGAGAGAGAGGAGGAAGAGTGAGAGAGAGGGGGAAGAGTGAGAGAGAGAGGGGAGAAGAGTGAGAGAGAGGAGAAGAGTGACAGAGAGAGAGGGGAGAAGAGTGAGAGAGAGGAGAAGAGTGACAGAGAGAGAGGGGGAAGAGTGAGAGAGACAGGGAGAAGAGTGAAAGAGAGAGAGAGAGAACTTCAAATGTACACCAACATGAACTAGTGCAGAACTATTAAGCAACGTCTTTGATTATAAGCCTGAGCTGAGTTGACCTGGCGCTAAATAACGCCCAAATTCTTGTGCTGACAATGTTAGTGATAATCCGTCTCTCAGTTAAGGGGCTGCAGGTTCGTATCTCATCACTGACTCAATCTCATCTTTATAGGTGGGACGCTTTAAATAGCTGTTGGTTCTACATAACCATTTGACTGTTAACTAGTACCAAAGTATGTAGGAACCACTCGTTCGTTCAGTTAGCAGGAGTAACACTGCACAACCAAGCTGCGTATACTCGCAATACGGAAACTGAGTCCTTCTAGTTGACCTGGAGACAACTTCAGTACGCCATTTTAAACTGGAATCTAGATTAATTTCATTCACTCTGTTGTAGGATACCTACCTTGTAAAAAAAAAAACTAAAGGCACCAATGTTTAGAAAGCAAAGGTTCCGACATCTCTCTCTATATATAAACGGCAAAATGTCTGTCTGTGTATGTGTCCTTTATACAAATCCACAATTTCTCAGTTAGAGGGCTCGCACTTTCTATGGTCATTCAAGACCGTCCAAGGGTGGTCGTGCACATCTTTCCCCAGTCACTCGGCAAAACCATTAAAAAATCAATAGAAGTGGCTTTTTTTGTGAATTTTCTATCCAAAACCCAATCAAAATGCCTAAAACTTGATACGCCAATTGAATGCCAGCTAGCTGTATGTGATTGGTCGGAGATTTGGACAGTACTCGCGTGTATGTGCGCACGCACGCAGCTGTATATGCAAGCACTAGCACTATGACCCGACGTTGCCGGGTCATAGTGCTAGTAAAGAAATAAGCTATCAGGTGTAAAGATCTAAAGGAACCAGAGTAAAGGAAATGAGAGGTACCATACATGAAATAATAAGGTACGAGACTTAATGTTTTAAAGGAACCAGAGTAGGAGAAATCAAAAGCAGCAGATTTGGAGAAACTAAAGGTAGCACTTCTTTTCTTCTGGCATAAATAAATGGGTTAATAGAGAAATTAGAGATATTTTTACAAATTTTGATTGTAAGTTTCTTTCAGGTATAATCTTCTATGTCACAGAATATTAATTTGGAAGAAAGCTGTAGATGATTGGATACGAAAATGGTGAGAATTTTAAAGAGAACTAGCACTATGACCCGGTGTTGCCGGGTGATAGTGTTAGTGCATGCATATACAGCTGCGTGCTCGCGCACATACACGAGTACTGTCCAAATCTCCGACCAATCACATACAGCTAGCTGGCATTCAATTGGCGTATCAAGTTTCGGGCATTTTGATTGGGTTTTGGATAGAAAATTCAGAAAAAAGTCACTTTTATTGATTTTTTAATGGTATTGCAGGGTAACTGGGGAAATGTAAAGATGTGCACGACCACCCTTGGACGGTTTTGAATGACCATAGAAAGTGCGAGCCCTCTAATTGTGGATTTGTATAAAGGACACACACACATAGACAGACATTTTGCCATTTATGTATATAGAGATGAGGAAGGGGATTGTAAAATTCATGTCCTTTTCAACAGTAGTATAAGTTGTTTTTGTTGCTTAGCAGCAGATCTGCCTTGAACCTTCGTGTGTATAGTAGAAGGCATTTCAGCCATAATTATCTCGTCCTTCATTTAGAGCTAGAAAATATTTCAACCCTCATCAACTACTTACTCGGCAAAGATCAGATGAACCTCACGATTGAGGGCTTCTGCCACACACGCACGCACGCACACACACACACACACACCCACAAACACACACACACACACACACACACACCACACACACAACACACACACACACACAAAGTTCCATCATAGGGACGGGAAAAGGACACGAGATGATTGGAGAGAAAGAGAAAGAAAAACAGGTTTTGCTCATACATGACGCTTAAAATGTAATTAAAGTAATGTTTGTATTAGTTTTTTAAAGGTTTCATTATAATTTTAGATTAATCCAAAATGTATGTTGAGGGTTTCAGTAACATATACAGATATACTTAGCCATAATTTTGTACAAGATCGTGTCGTCATTATGAACAAATCATATATTGA
>NW_021834420.1:45000-48536 GCF_006345805.1 Octopus sinensis
AAGATTTTAATAAATAATAAAAATACTATTTACAAATCCTTTCGTTTTATGTGAAGGAGAACCAATTGCTTGAACTATGTTTCAAACAGATATTGTTCTGGTCACTTTTGTTTAAAATACGTTCCGGTCACCTATTGTTGTTTGGCAGTAGTCTGGTCCGTTGATTACGGTAACATCATTTATTTATCAAATGTTTTGGTCTCTTGTTTACTCTGAAAACCGTCCGGAGTCAGAAAAAGAAAAATAATGTCCAACGTTAATTTATATACATCACTATCTATGTTTCATATACAGGTACTCTTTTAGCACCGGCTTTAGTCGAGCAACTCGACCCCGAAACTTATTCTTTGGAAGCCTAGTACGTATTCTATCGGTCTCGTTTTGCCGAACCGCTAAGTTACGGGGACGTAAACACACCAGCATCGGTTGTTGGAGGGACAAACACTGACACACAAACATATACACACGCAAACATATATATATATATATACATATATACGACGGGCTTCTTTCAGTTTCCGTCTACCAAATTCACTCACAAGGCTTTGGTCGGCCCGAGGCTATAGTAGAAGACACTTGTCCAAGGTGCCACGCAGTGGGACTGAACCCAGAACCATGTGGTTGGTAAGCAAGCTACTTACATAGTTAAAGCAACATAAACTATTTTTAAGCTTCGCTATTAAATAACTTATAATACGTTTCCTAATATTCAAATAATCCTAACAGCTTTTATTTAATATACTGGTAGAAAGTAATAAACCAGTATAATTGCTTGTATTTTCTTAAATTATTTTTGTTTCAAACACAAATTACAATGACGATGCCAATTCGCTGCTTTCGTTATTTAATAAAGACACAACATTGAAAAATATCGGCGTCTACAATAACTGGTTTGTTTTCCAGTGTTTGTAATTATTGCAAATCTCAACTATTTTTAATCAAAAAAATTTTAGTTTATGCTAACATCGCTCGCTATGCACTGCTAATTTCAGTTAATCCCCATATTTACACACACACTTATATGTGTGAATGTGTATGCGTGTACGTGTGTATATGTGTGTGTGTGTGTGTGTGTGTGTGAGTGCGTGCATTTGGGTACAAGCAATGCTATTTAGTCAAATGATACGCTTTACAACTAGGTTTTTGGTCCAGTTCCACTGTGTGGAACTTGGGGTCAAGTGTTTCCTACTATAGCTCGGAGCCGAGCAATGCCTTGTAAGTGGATTTGGGGGAAGCTCTGTGGAAACCAGCCATATATATATATACATCATACATACATATATATATATATATATATATATATATAAGCAACTTATAAACAAGGGCAAAAGAAAGAAATTCTAATTTTTCTTTTGGCCTTTTTTCTTTTTTTTTCTTTTGCCTTTGTTTATAAGTTGTCTATAAATTTAACCTTTAAAGGTATTTTTTAATATGCTGGCCTCGAAAAATTTTACCCTATATTAGATGTATATATACCATCCAAGAATATACTGTTTATATTCTATTCTATTCGAATCAACCTTCTTCACTGCAGATCTCCAATGCAAACCTTCGATTCAACCTTCTCCAATGCAGATCTTCGATGCAACCTTCACTAATGCATATTTTCGATGCAGCCTTGACTAATAGTATCCCTAGGAGGGGTTAGGACTAGATCGCTGCCTTTTAGAGGCTCCCGGGCCCCTTGTCGCTAGGTTAGCTTAGGCTTAGGTTAAGGCTTAGTTGTGATCCGAACATAATCTCTTCTGACACAGAGGATCGGGAGCCCTTTTGGGCATTCTATTTTCCTTGTCGGATGGGCTCCCATCCCATGGTCCGAGAGAGGTTTAGATGATGAGGGTAGGGTTCCAAAGGGCCGGCATGTGCAACCTGATCACTCACCTATGCCGGTCAAACTCCCACCCCATGCGTTCCCATCGTGACAATGATTCTGCAGAACTGGGTTGGGTATGAAAACCAACTTTAAAGTATAAATATAGATGCTTTAGAATCAGCAATGTTGTGTTCGGTTAAGTCCTATTTGGGATGAAAAACCAATAAACTGATTCCTTATGGGGTTTTCCATTCAATCAGAATGAAAATCAATAAACCAATTCCTTATAGAATTTCCCACTAAAATTGGCTACACCCTGTGTTCAACCATAACTTTGATGCCGGCGTTCTTTAGGACTCATGGGATCTTTGAATGCTGTAAATCCCCCCCCCCCAAAAAAAAAACACAATCGATAAGTGAAAATTTTGATAAAACAATCCCTTATGGATTTCCCAATCAAATTGTCTGCAATCTATTTTCAGCCAAACGTTTACCAATTTCCACAGATTTCGCTCAAATTTGACGTCGGTGTTACTTAGTTTGGTTTGAAACAAAGCGCTTGATTAGCTTAACAATCCTAACTTAATCCCGGGCAGCGCCGGGTTATACTGCTAGTATTTTCTAATTGTTACTTACAAGAAATGTTATTTATATAAAGCTCTTTATACATACTAAGATCAGGAGGGTAGAGCTATTTGAGAGAGCGAGAGAGCGAGAGCGAGAGAGAGAGACAGAGAGAGAGGACGATCGTACTGCATTGCCTCTGGATATCCTTGTTGTTTATTTTGATTTACAATCACCTTATTTTAAATTATATGGATAATGGCATACTAAATTCTGGTGCCTTCAACTTGCGTACAATATTCATCTGAATCTATATATATATGCATGTATGTATGTATGTATATATATATATAATAATATACATACACATATATATATGTATATATCTAAGATGTACATATCTATATCTCTATCTATCTATCTATCTTATCTATCTATTAATCTATCTATCTATCTATCTATCTATCTATCTATCTATCTATCTATCTATCTATCTATCTCTTTCTAATAAATATTATTATATATATATATATATATTATATTTATAATATATACCATATATATATATATATATATCTATAACTATACATATATACATATATTATATATATTATATTATATATAATATATTTATATATTATATATATATATATATATATATATATATATTATTGGGAAATTGATGCGCGGCGTTCAGTCATATAATAATATAAATAATATATATGCATAATACATATATGTACATACTTAAATATATATGTATATACATATGCATATTTAGGTACAGGTCGTCATAAAACGTAAACAACATAAGATATGAGAACAACATGAAATGCGAAAACATGGAATACGAACATTTTTGCGAATAACGAAAGAAACAAATGGAAAACAAGAGAAGTAACATAAAGAACGACTCTTCATCAGTTGTTGGCTGTTTTATCTACTTCACATTTCGACCAATTACGACAAGATGTGTCTTCGAGAAACAGTTGTTCGTGCAAAGCAAAATAAAATTTGGGATTTGCGGAGGGTCAAAGTTGGTAACAAAAGCAGTAAGGACTGCTAAGCAATAACAAGGTGAGGTGGCGAACGCTGCAGGAACAAGCTTTGACAGAAGAAAAGATAGGAGAGGAGACAGACAAGAATGCGTGTGATCTGT
>NW_021834421.1:0-12500 GCF_006345805.1 Octopus sinensis
ATAATAAGATACTTATAACTAGAATTCTGTTAACTGTAACATCGAAGGCGTGTCGCCCTCTTCTACTGTATTCTATCCACTATATTAAAAGACATTTGCTCAAGATGCCAATCAAAGAGACTGAACCCGGAAGGATGTAATTGGGAATTTAGCTTCTTTTATTCATTCAATTGGCCACAAGGGCCTTACAAAGAAAGGAAGCTGCGGGCTGGACACGAACATAATGAGATGAAATGATTGGCGATATGATAATAATGAGGACAACAGCAACGCCAGCCGATTGCTGTTTACCCGAGCATATTGTTCTGTACAAATACCATATTGAGGCAACAAACCTCTTACATGATAAACCATTTACGACATAAAAAGCTATTGTGAGGCAATAAACCTCTTACAGAAGTCCATTATAAATCAATGAAACAATTTTCCTATCCGACCAGACTACTCGCCTCAGCCAAACACCTGGACGATGCCAAGTCGGGCCAATTTAGCATAAATCTGAAGGTATCCTCGGGGAAGGAGTCCATTATCCTGAACAGGTCGTTCTCCCTCATGACCTTCGCAGCCACCTGCGAAAGCCAGTCAGGGTCCTCCGTGGAGGACAGAATCTCCTCTCTTCGGCCCTTCGTTTTAAGCTTCTTGACAAAGCCCTCCAATGTTTCTCCCTTATGGAAGAGGACCACAAATTCCTTCTCCGTATCATGGGGTGTACAGTTTCCATCTTTGGTGGCACAACTCCCACCAAAGATGCTTCGGAACACGACAATGTCCCATTTTTCTTTTTTTTTCTTTGAGATTTTTCCTTTGAATTTAGCTTCTTACCACACTACTACACCTGCTGTTGTGTATGTACATATGCTTTGAAAAGTGCTTCTGAATTTTACGTTTCTGATTACTTAGATCGTTAGACTAATCAGAAACGTGGAACTCAGTGTCACTATTCAAGAAGCTTGAACAACAAAACATGCGAAAATCTTCAGGAAATATAGATAAGAATGGCTGGTCATAAATAAATATGATGTAGACGTTTAGCATTTTATCTTTAAGAGATTCGCGCATGTTAACAAAATTAAAAAAATATAAATGAATACGCAAATGTACTCACGACACGTATACACACGTAGAGAGAGAGAGAGAGAGAGAGAGAGAAAGAAAGAGAGAGAGTGAGAGAGAGAAGGGGGGGTAGGGAATCGAACACTTACACAAGTGCCCTGACACATTTTTAAATAGTTTCACAAATACGTGTAAGATAATACACAGAAAATAATGTATGATCTCATCCCCTATTTAATGATCACCAATATTGGAAATCATTGTGTAGAGTTGGACACCTGGTGGTTGCGTTAATTACTAACACATTGACCGAGTTGTGAGTTGATGATTAACATGCAGTGAACCACCGTGTGATCGCGTGATCCCGTTACAAATAGCAGCGTAGTCTCTTTCAAATTAGACGCTATACGAGGCGGTACCCAAAAGAAACCGGAATTTTGCAATATTATTTTATCCATTTAGTTATACATGCTTGTACTTTTATCACTTTCAAAGTACTCTCCATCTGAAGCAATGCATCGGTCCAGACGCGTTTTCCTCTCTTGGAACCAGTACTGGAACTCTTGCGAAGTGATACCTTTAACGCCTCTATCGTTTTTTTCTTTATCTCTTCCACATCTGCAAAACGTTTTCTTTTAAGGGCGTTTTTCATTCGGGGGAACTAAAAAATATTCGCAGGGCGAATAGGGAGGGTGGGTAAGCAAAATTATTCCATTTTTGGTTAAAAGCTGTATCACACTTCCTGAGCAATTCTTCGTTCAAATCATGCCATTTTTGTTCAAAAGCTGCATCACACTTCCTGAGCAATTCTTCGTTCAAATTTCGCTAGCAGCAGCTCAGTAACACACCAGTTATATCAACAAATTCGTCAATTTTTCGGTGACGGTCCTCCAAGATCAGTTCATGAATTTTCATGATGTTTTCATTTATTTGGGAGGTCAACAGACGCCCTGATCGAGTCGCATCAAAAATGTTAAGATAAACTTACTTGGAAATGGATGCGTGGCGTCCAATCAAATAATAACACAAATAATATATATATATATAGAGAGAGAGAGAGAAAGAGAGACAGATAGAGAAAGAGAGATGCTTATATGGACACAGGATTATCTATCTATCTATCTATCTAGATATATATATGCATATATGCGTGACAACTTGGGCAAGTGTCTTCTACTATAGCCACGGGCCGACCAAAGCCTTGTGAGTGGATTTGGTAGACGGAAACTGAAAGATGCCTGTCGTATATATATATATAAATAGATATATATATATATGTGCGTGTGTGTATGATTTTGTGTCTGTGTTTGTTCCCCCACCATCGCTTGACAACCGATGTAGGTGCGTTTACGTCCCCGTCACTTAGTGGTTCGGCAAAAGATCCCGATAGAATAAGTACTAGGCTTACAAAGAACAAGTCCTGGATTTGATTTGCTCGACTAAAGTCGGTGCTCCAGCATGGCCACAGTCAAATGACTGAAACAAATACAAATAAAAATGAATAAACGAATACATATATGTATATATATACCTATACATATATATGTATAATATATATACATATGCATATATATGCATATATATATATATATATATTATATATATATATATAATATATATATATATATATATATATATTATATATATAAAACAAAAGTTTAGGTTCAGATGAATATGGTACTTAAGTTGAGGCACCAGCATACGGCTCATGATCGTATGGTCGTGAATTCGATTCCTGGTGGTGCGTTTTGTCACACTTAATTACACATTACACCTGACCACACAGCTAGCAAAAATGAGTAGCACCTATATTTCAAAGGGTACGCATGTCTGTGGAGCGCTCAGCCACTTGCACATTAATTTCACGAGCAAGTTGTTCCGTTGATCGGATCAACTGCAACCCCCCTCGTCGTCGTAACCGACGGAGTGCCAGAAATCGGATCGACTCATTTGACTGACTGAATATTCTTCAAGATGGCGCCCCACCATGGCTGCAATCGAACGGTTGAAACAAAAAAAAAAAAAAGATTCTAACACAACCCGCCTTCTCCCTTGGAGCCAGCTATACCTTCCTATAACCATCTAACATGCACTTTTACACTTTTACATGCACTTTTAAAATTACAAGACACACCCATTCCTGTGTCTAACTTCTGTGTTGGATAAACCTTCTTCACCACCAACCCCTCTAAACTTCGCTTACACACACACACACACACACACACACGTGCACACACAGAAAGACACGTAAACAGGTCAAGTTTACGCACGCAATCTCACAATATACATACATATACATACGCGTACACACGCGCAAAAAGGTCATTCCTTTTCTCATAATCTCACAATGTACACACATATAAACTAAGCTATAATTGCACATGCACTCGCATCATAACACACATATACAATCCACACACACATACTCATAAACAAGCACACGCATATTCATATCATACACTCAGATACACACACATATTTGTACGCATTCATTCAAATTCTTTGTCCTTTCTTGTCACTTCAATTTCTCCAACTCCTTCGCATTCCGTGATACTCCCGAGCTTATAAGCTATTGCTGTATAAGTAATAATTTCCCTCTCTCTTCATCTCTGCTATTCATATATATATTGGGTCATCCTATAAATAATGCGGTTTTTTTTATACTTCTTTTATTTTTCAAAATTAAGATAAAGTTCTTTTTTAATCTAAAATATATTATCTTTCATTCCCTACAATACTCTTCCATCTATCTGTAGATTTCCAAGGCCCCTCTTCCAAAATTCACTTGTCCGTGACAAAAAATACTCCTCCAGTACTGTTCTGACCTCGTCTATAAAATTCATATTTTTTCCGTCCAAATGATTTTAAAGACAGAATAAATGATAATCAGATGGAGCAATGTCTGGCGAATATGGTAGGTGAGGCATCCTTTCTCATTCAAACTGCTCCAGCCTTTGAAATGTCATCCTCTCTATATGTGGCCGAGCATTATCCTGATGAAAGATCATCTTTCGTCTTGAAACCACTGAAGCTGTTCGCAGTAGATCTCCTTTGATATCGTTTGGTTTGGGTTCAAAAGTTCATAGTGGACTGAACCTTACATATCCCTCCAGATAACAATACCTTACGTGGGTGAAGACATTCTTTAGCTTGAGGTACCGGTGTTTCTCCTTTCCCTACCTACTGTCTTCGGCACTTGAGAATTCTATAAAGAACTCATTTGTCGTCACCAGTCGACAAAAAGGTTCATTCGTGAGACGTGACAGCAGAGAAGATTACACATTCACTCTCTGTGCGCGATTATACTCGGAAAGTTCGTGAGGAACCCATTGACGCAATTTGCTGAATTTTTCGATGGTGCACAGGTATCGATGATTGGTTGAATGACCAAATACAAGCTTCTCTGCTGGTTCCTCAACATTTACGATGGGATTTTTTTCCACCTAGGTTTGTAGGACGTCCTCGTTGAGATCCACAAATCTAGGCTGCAGTTTCCAGCTCGGAATTTCTGGAACCACCATTGACACTGGCTTACGCTTATTGTTCGATCCCCATATACTACATTAATATTCATCGCACTTTCCGTAGCTTTGTTGCCTTTATTGAACTCAAAAAGCAAAACATGCTGAATATACTCGTTTGTTACTTCCATTATAGCTTTGAAAAAAATAACTGTTAAAATCGAATTGCACTCTTCAAAACTTGCACTAAGAATAAGTACAAGGTAGAGTTACTACCTGTTTTCACAGCAAGTTGATGCAGATAGTTTATCCTGTCCCCCTCCGACTTTTAGTGGATGCAATTGAAAAAATACACATTATTTATGGGATGACCCAATATATTCATATATTAAACACTCTCACACTCCCCTATGCTTATATACTTACATATACATACCTACATTGATACATAGATATTACATACATACATACATACATACATACATACATACATACATACCAGAAATACTCTGATGATGTTGAAATTCCAATGAAGGAGACTTGGATCTCGGTTAAAAACCAGCTCTTTCTATGTTTGCAAGAAACCTTGAAATAACACAATTATCCGTCGCCTACAACTTCGAGGGTTCTAGTTGATCCGATGAACGGAACAGCCTGCTCGTGAAATTAACGTGCAAGAGGCTGAGTACTCCACAGACACGTGTACCCTTAATGTAGTTCTCAGGGAGATTAAGCGTGGTACAGTGTGTGCCAAAGCTGGATCTTTGAAATAAAAGTGCTATTCGTTTTTGCCAGCTGAGTTACTACAGCAACGTGAAACAGTATCTTGCTGAAAGATACAACGCTTTGCCGGGAATCGAACTCACGACCTTACGATTGCGAGCCGAATACCCTAACCACTAAGCTGCACATACATACATATACACACGCATCTAATCTCTTTTTATCTTCTTATCCACAACCACATCTGTCTGCCTCCAAACTCTTACACATATGCTAAAATACTCGCCTGTTATAATCCGGGTATCATTGTTACATAAATCAACAACTAGCTCCCTCTGGTGGGCAATTTTAAACTGCACATCAATACTTGTACACATACATACACACATACGCATATATAAAGACGCATACGCATATGCAAAGACACACATACACACATGCACACACATACATACTCATACGCAGACCAATCTTTCACTCAGCTATCTCTATCAAATTTCTTGATACTCTCTGTACAAGCCCATGACCTCTCTGTATCAGCAGTCAAATATCGTAATATGTCTCAATAGCCGGCTGCCATCTTACATACACGCATACGGACGCACGCACGCACACACACACACGCACACACACACACACACCACACACACACACACACACCACACACACACACACACACACACACACACACCACACACATATATATATACGAATATATATGCATATCTGTGTATAGGTGCATATATGAATGCATATGAGAGTATATATTCATATATGTGCATATATATATATATATATATATGCATGTACATATAGTGTAGAATGCATTTATTTTCATAACATACACACATGCAAACATATAAATGTATATGTGTATATATATATATATAAAAATATATGCGTGCATGTGCGTGTTTGTGTATGTGCATATATGAGTTTGTGCACGTGTTTATATATACAAGCATGTGTACATGCATATATGCATATATATATATATATGCATACATGCATACATATATATGTATATATATAAATATACACGCATACTCATTCACACATACTTACATACCAATACATACCAAGATACATACATACATGCATGCATACGTACATACATACATACATACATATATACATACATACATACATACATACACACATAGATACATACATACATACATACATACATTCATACATACATACATACATACATACATGCATACATGCATACATACATACATACATACATACATACATACATACATACATACATACACACATAGATACATACATACATACATATATACATACATACATACATACATACATACATGCATGCATACATACATTCATACATACATACATACATACATACATACATACATACATACATACATACATACACACATACACACAAACTGATCCGCCATCTTTCACAAATCAAATATTCAGTTCACAAAAGCAAGACTTTAACCTTATAAATAATCAAATCAAATTCACCACATTTCCTCTTCTATTTTATACCTGGCTCCCTTCTCCCAAGCTCCTCACCTCTCCCCCTTTCCTACCTCCCTTCCGCTATTCCCCCTTTCTCCCTATCTCTCTATGCATGTGCATATGCATCTATAAATGTGTAAACCTCTATGTCGTTGTATGTGTGTGTGTGTGTATGTGAGTGTATGTGTTTGTGTGCGTGTGTATGTGTGTGTATTTCTCTCTGACCTTCATTTACGTATCTATTTAAATCATATATATGTTTCTTCATATATTTATTTGATATGTCTCTATGTATGTCTGTTTTTCTTACATTCATTTCTCATACATATATACATGCATACATTACATCTATATATATATATATATGTGTGTGTGTGTGTATGTGATTTTTGAAATGCAAATATCACTCACAACATATACATGTCCTGGCCATTCCACAGTCACTTTCTACGAATTATTTGTTTGTTTCCTTCTTTCATACAATTCATTCACTCATTCATTATTTTTCCTTTCTTTCTTTCTTTCTTTCTTTCCGTTGCTTTGTTTTTACCAGTCGTTCCTTCTGTCACTTTTGATTTCGTTCATTCTTTCTTATTCTTTTTTTCCCCGTTTTCTTTCTTCCTCTTTCTTTATATCTTTCTTCACAGTGTCTTGCTTTTTTTCATTATTTCTGTTCTTTTTTGCTTGCAATTAGTCTCTCTTTTTCTTTCTTTCTATCTTTTTTATTTTAGCTTTTCATTCTTTAGTATCTTTCCTTATTTTTATCATTTCAGTATTATATATCAGTATTATATATCTAGGACCACATCATTCACACATTTCCTTAGAACCATAAAAACAACACCACCTACACACACACATACCCACTCTTCCTCACTATCTGAGAAGTGACTAAAACCCAAAACGTAAAATCCCCACTTACAGCAACTGAATTCATCCAACCCTCATATTACTTATGTGATACTTATAAATATAAGCCATCTTTAGTTATCTGGCATTCTTATTTCCATTTTGCTTTTACACTCATTCAACGAATCATTGCTGCGATTTAACGTCCGTTTTTAATATGCGTACGGGTAATATCAAGCCAGGTTAAGAACTATTGAAAGAAATTTAATGAAAATGCGTCAGAAAATTAATAAAGAACAAATTCAGTCACATTATATTGATATAATCGGAATATCTAATATGAAATATCTGTTTGGTGAATACTGTAATTTCATCAGTACTCAACAGGACATCCCTGCGTTTTAGCATTAAATTACCGTAGATTCAGTTCGCTAATAGTTCAGCTCTTAATACTCAAAATCATCTCAGGTGTTTATCGAACCCATGGATAGGCACATAAACCTTCAGAAGTTAACATTAACCACTTTGTTAATTCCTGCTATAAGCGAATATTTGATGCATCACTGCCTTAATTATTGATTCGGCCCTTAGCACATATGTACGATCAATCTCGTACACGTATGCTTTAAGCTTTGCATTACATATCATTATAAGTGTAGTGGACGCCTTTATATTATGTACGGAAATACAAATTTTGACAATGGCATTTAATTTATGCTTTAATTTATTGCTTATAATTTACCTTTATAATTTACATTTATAGGAAGTATATATTCGATTCTGGTTATTTACTTATATTCTCCTATTCCTTTACTTGTTTCAATCATCAGGCAACGGCCATGCTGGGGCAACACCATGAAGAATTTTAGTCGAACGAATCAACACCAGTACATATTTTTTTAAAAACCTGGTACTTATTCTATCGGCGTATTTTGCTGAACCGCTGAGTTACATACTAACATCGGTTGTCAAGCGGTGGTGGGGGATAAAGACAAACACAAAGAATCACAAACATACATTCATATATATATTTTTATGTATATATATATATATATTTTTATGTATATATATGTATGTATGTATGTATGTATGTATGTATGTATGTATGTATGTATGTATGTATGTATGTATGCATGCATGTATGTATGTATGTATGTATATATGCATGTGTGTATGAGTATCCCCACCAATGCAGTATTGAACACTCATTTTCATCGTTCGACAAGTACGTATATATACATTATACGACGGGCTTCATTCAGTTTTTGCCCTCCAAATTCACTCAGAAGGCTCTGGTCGGCCGGAGGCTATAGAAGACATTCGGCCCAATATGCCATACAGTGGAACAACATCCGGAATCATGTGGTTGGGATGCGAGTTTTTTTTACCGCACACCCACGGTTGATAGCAGCTGAAAATGTTTTAAAGTTAATAGTTAAACCGGGGACAGAAACTTAAAACAATTGTTCAGATGCATCTGTCACCTTTATCTTCAGTGTCCATATAAAATGTCCATGCCACTACTCCTGGATATTGTACTACTCACTTTGAGAAGCACCTCCTTAGATGGAAGCAAAGAATAAAGTCTTGTTCTCAGAAACTGGAGACTGTACCATAGCTATTACATTATTTTTATAGACCCTGGCGGAATGCAAGGCAAAGTAGACCTTAGCGGGATTTGAACTCAGTATTTAAAGAGCCTGAACAAAAACCGCAAGATATTCTATCTGCTATTCTATGGTTATTTTTTTTTCTGTCCAGTTAATCGCTCTTAATAATAAAATTTGGCACAATGCCAGCAAATTCGGAGGAGCGGGAAAGTCGATTACATCGACCCCCTGCCCTCAACTGGTACTTATTTTATTGGTCCTGAAAGGATGAAAAGCAAAGTCGACCCTCGGCAGCACTTGTCGAAATACGTGCTAACGGTTCTGCTAGCTCAGAATAATAATAATATTAATAACAACAACAACAACAGCAGCAACAATAACAACAACAACAACAACAACAACAACAACTATAATAATAATAATAATAATAATAATAGTAATAATAATAATAATAATAATAATAACTCAGATACCAGGAAACCCCAAAATGGCAGAAATTCAAAAGATAGTGCTCATGGGAACTGCTCATATCCTACGCAAAATACTCTCTATGTAATCCCAAGGTTTAAAACAAACTTTTTAAATTTTTAAAAATTTTTAGTTTATTTATTAGACATTCACTAGTACAACCCCCCACCAATGTATGGCACACTAGGCATAACAACAACGTGAACTTCCAACCTGTTGTCTCTTGAGGTCTCTGGGTGAGACTTAGAGCCAACTTGTACAAACATAAAGCAAAAGTCAAACATAGAATAATAATAATAATAATAATAATAATAATAATAATATAATAATAATAATAATAATAATGTTTTTCTACTATAGCCACAAAACATGAAATTTGTGAGGAGATGCTAGCTGCTAGCCAAATATAGCGACACTAGTATTTGACTGGTACTTTATTTCATCTATTCTGAAAGGGCGAAAGGTAACGCTGACCACACCAACATTTGAATTCAGAACGTCAACAGTCGGAAGAAATGCTATTGACAATTCTATCAGCTTGCTGCCTGTATTTCAAATTTTGGCACAAGACCAACGATTTTAGGGAAGCTCAACTGTTTACCTAATATTGTTGAGTACAGGGCTGGACTCAATCTCGATCTCAACTGGTATTTATTCTATCAACCCCGAAAGAATGAAAGGTAATGTCAACCTTGGTGGAATTTGAACTCAAAACGTAAAGAACCGAAAAAGAAAACATGCCGCTGAGCATTTTGACCGACGCGCTAACGATTCTGCTAGCATGCCACCGCCAAAAACAACAGCAACAACAACAACCATAACAATAATAATTGATTATAATCATTATCATCATGATAGTAGGACGTCATAGCAGATGACATGTCATAAAATAGACATGAAGCATGTTATACAGCCCGGAACCAAAATAAAAATAAAAAAATGTATGTGTATAGATATTGCTAGATAAAGACATTGTAAATAAGCGAAAGGAAAGATTAAAAAAATTGATTACATAGCGTATAAAAAATAAATAAGAAAGGAAGAATTGATAGCGAAATGCAAACACTAATGAAATGAAATTTAAACACATACATAAACAAATGCCAGTAAATAAATTATGTAAATGTCTTTGAGAAGCTGTAGAAGAATTATATTGGAACAACAGGAGAAGAAGAAAAAAAATCAATAATTTGGGGACACTTTTCTTTCTTTCTTTCTTTCTTTCTTTCTGCGAGTACAGCCAAGCTCTGTCATACAAGTAAAATGTCGCCCCTTTACTCATTTCTGAAAACTAAATTTGTTATTCCTCCTACCCACCAACCACAACCACCCCGCCGCCTTTCACACACATCACTTCACCAGTACCAGTACCAGCACCACCACCACCACCAGTACCAGCACCAGCACCACCACCACCACCAGCACCAGCACTGTCACCGCCGCCGCCGCCGCCACCTCCACCACCACCACTGTCACCGCCGCCGCCGCCGCCACCACCACCACCATTGCTTTCAGTCTCTCAGTCGCTTACCAAATGCAAAAAAGAGAGATAAAAAAAAAATGTCGTTCATTCAAAGAACTAAAGAGATTTTTATCGATCAGCGAGACAGGATTGAAACCATAGCGTTGTGGATGACAAATTCCAAACCCAATCCGGAAGGAAGAATAAAAAAAAAACAACAAAAACATATATAAAACAAATTTTCAATTTCCTTCCTTTGTTTCTTTCTATTTTCTTTCTTTGCCTTCTTTTTCCTTTTTCATTCATTTATTGACATATATTCCTTCCTTTCTTTCCATTCTTAGTTTTTTCTTTCTCTCGTTCTTTTACTATTTTACTCGTTTCATTCACCCTTTATTCATTTGTTTCTGATACTTATTCCTAATTTCTGTTCTTTCTTATTTACTTTCTTTCTTTCTTTCTTTCTTTCTTTCTTCTTTCTTTCTTTCTTATTGTTTTTCATTCACTTATTCATTCTTTTTACCTCATATTCTTTATTTCTAAGTCCTTTAATTTATTGTTACATTTTCCTTGTTCGTATTCCTTCGTCCTTTCTTACTTTATACTTTCTTTCTCTCATTAATCTTTTACTTCTTCCTTCCTAACTGCTTCCTTCGTTCTCTCTTTAAATCGTTCGTCCTTTTTTTCTTTTCCATTCTTTTCCTTTTCCTTTTCTCCCTTTATTCCTTCACATATTGGTAATCTTTCCACATTTCTTTTCATTCGTTCTCACTTTAGCTTTCTTTTTGGCTTTCATTTATCCATTTCTTTCTTTCTTTTTTCTTCCTTTCTTTCTTCTTTTCTTTCTTTCTTTGTGTAAGTCTGTCCGACCGCCTTTTTTTAGTCTGCTTGGACCGTCGGTCTGACTGTCTGTCGGTCTGACTGCTTAAAAAAGAAAATGTTAATGTCCGGTACAGATCTAAGTTAATCCTTCCTAGAGTTTTAAACCAATATTATGATTAGACAAAGATTTAAATTAATCCTTAGTTTATGTTTTTTTTTAAGGGACACACTTACCACCGTCATTACAACTACCACCAACCCAACCCAACCCAACCATGACAAACATTACCAACTTGGCCATCATCACCACTGCCATAACCAATATTACGACCATCACCACCACCACAACCACCACCACCACCACCACCACCACAATCACCACCACTACCACCACCACCACCACCACCACCACCACCACCACCACCACCACCATCACCAAAACCACAATCACCACAACTACAACTTTACGATTACCACGACTACCACCATCACCACTATCACCACCATTATCACTATCACCACCACACATACCACTACCCTATGACCACCATCACC